>NW_028227649.1:0-65000 GCF_978045245.1 Mus caroli
AGAGTGTCTGAAGACAGCTACAGTGTACTTATATATATAATAAATACATAAATAAAAAAAAAATAAATAAATAAATATTTTTTTAAAAATATAAGAAAGAAAGAATGACCAGGCAGGCCTCCATCCTTATCTCTGTCAGTCTGTCTGTCTGTCTCTCTGATCCCTTGGAACTGGAGATGGGGCACCATATAGTTTCTGTTAGTTGATCCCAGGTTCTCTGGAGGAGGAGACATTGCTGTTAATTGTTGAGCCCTTTCAGTGGCTCCACCTATCTTTAAATTTTTAGAAGTATATTTTAGGCTGTGTTTATGTACATCATATGCAGACCATAAGAGGGATTTAGATTCTCCAGAATTTGACACCCTCTTCTGGAGTGTCTGAAGACAACTACAGTGTACTTATATCTAATACATAAATAAATAAATAAATAAATAAATAAATAAATAAATAAAAATTATTTTAAAAGGATAAGAAAGAAAGAAAGACCAGGCAGGCCTGCCATCCTTATCTCTGTCTGTCTGTCTGTCTGTCTGTCTGATCCCCTGGAACTGGAGATGGGCCACCATATAGTTGCTGGTAGTTGATCCCAGGTTTTCTGGAAGAAGAGACAATGCTGTTAATTGTGAGCCCTTTCAGTGGCCCCACCCATCTTAAATTTTTAGAAGTGTATGTGAATCTGTGTTTATGTCCATCATATGCAGACCATAAGAGGGATTTATATTCTCCAGAATCTGACACCCTCTTCTAGAGTGTCTGAAGACAGCTACAGTGTACTTATATCTAATAAATACATAAATAAAAAAATAAACATTTTTTAATAAGGATAAGAAAGAAAGAAAAACCAGGGAGGCCTGCCACCCTTGTCTGTCTGTCTCTTTGTCTGCCTGATCCCCTGGAACTGGAGATGGGCCACCATATAGTTGCTGGTAGTTGATCCCAGGTTCTCTAGAAGAGGAGACAATGCTGTTAATTGTTGAGCCCTTTCAGTGGCCCCACACATCGTTAAATTTTTAGAAGTATATGTGAGGCTGTGTTTATGTACATCATATGCAGACCATAAGAGGGATTTAGATTCTCCAGAATCTGACACCCTCTTCTGGAGTGTCTGAAGACAGCTATAGTGTACTTATATATAATAAATAAATAAATAAATAAATAAATAAATAAATAAATAAACATTTTTTAAAAAGGATAAGAAAGAAAGTAAAACCAGGCAGGCCTGCAATCCTTGTCTGTTTGTCTGTCTGTCTGTCTGTCTGATCCCCTGGAACTGGAGATGGGCCGCCATATAGTTGCTGCTAGTTGATCCCAGGTTCTCTGGTAGAGGAGACAATGCTGTTAATTGTTGAGCAGTTTCAGTGGCCCCACACATCTTTAAATTTTTAGAAGTATATGTGAGGCTGTGTTTATGTATATCATATGCAGACCATAAGAGGGATTTAGATTCTCCAGAATATGACACCCTCTTCTGAAGTGCCTGAAGACAGCTACAGTGTACTTATATCTAATAAATACATATATAAATAAATAAACATTTTTAAAATGTATAAGAAAGAAAGAAAAACCAGGCAGGCCTGCAATCCTTGCCTGTCTGTCTGTATGTATGTCTGTCTGATCCCCTGGAACTGGAATTGGGCCACAATATAGTTGCTGGTAGTTGATCCCAGGTCCTCCGGAAGAGGACACAATGCTGTTAATTGTTGAGCCCTTTCAGTGGCCCCACCCATCTTTAAATTTTTAGAAGTATATGTGAGGCTCTGTTTATGTACATCATATGCAGACCATAAGAGGCATTTAGATTCTCCAGAAGATGACACCCTCTTCTAGAGTGTCTGAAGACAGCTACAGTGTACTTATATCTAATAAATACATAAATAAATAATTAAATAAATAAATATATAAATAAATATTTTTTTAAAAGTATAAGAAAGAAAGAATGACCAGGCAGGCCTCCATCCTTATCTCTGTCAGTCTGTCTGTCTGTCTCTCTGATCCCTTGGAACTGGAGATGGGCCACCATATAGTTTGTGTTAGTTGATCCCAGGTTCTCTGGAGGAGGAGACATTGCTGTTAATTGTTGAGCCCTTTCAGTGGCTCCACCTATCTTTAAATTTTTAGAAGTATATTTTAGGCTGTGTTTATGTACATCATATGCAGACCATAAGAGGGATTTAGATTCTCCAGAATTTGACACTCTCTTCTGGAGTGTCTGAAGACAACTACAGTGTACTTATATCTAATACATAAATACATAAATAAATAAATAAAAATTATTTTAAAAGGATAAGAAAGAAAGAAAGACCAGGAAGGCCTGCCCTCCTTATCTCTGTCTGTCTGTCTGTCTGTTTGTCTGTCTGATCCCCTGGAACTGGAGATGGGCCACCATATAGTTGCTGGTAGTTTATCCCAGGTTCTCTGGAAGAAGAGACAATGCTGTTAATTGTTGAGCCCTTTCAGTGGCCCCACCCGTCTTAAATTTTTAGAAGTGTATGTGAATCTGTGTTTATGTCCATCTTATGCAGACCATAAGAGGGATTTATATTCTCCAGAATCTGACACCCTCTTCTAGAGTGTCTGAAGACAGCTACAGTGTACTTATATCGAATAAATACATAAATAAATACATAAACATTTTTTAAAAAGGATAAGAAAGAAAGAAAAACCAGGGAGGCCTACCACCCTTGTCTGTCTGTCTCTTTGTCTGCCTGATCCCCTGGAACTGGAGATGGGCCACCATATAGTTGCTGATAGTTGATCCCAGGTTCTCTGGAAGAGGAGACAATGCTGTTAAATGTTGAGCCCTTTCAGTGGACCCACCCATCTTTAAATTTTTAGAAGCTGTGTTCATGTACATCATATGTAGACACCCTCTTCTGGAGAGTCTGAAGACAGCTATAGTGTACTTATATCTAATAAATACCTAAATAAATAAATAAATGAATAAATGAATGAATAAATAAATAAACATTTTTTAAAAAGGATAAGAAAGAAAGAAAAATCAGGCAGGCCTGCAATCCTTATCTCTGTCTGTCTCTCTGTCTGTCTTATCCCCTGGAACTTGAGATGGGCCACCATATAGTTGCTGGTAGTTGATCCCACGTTCTCTGGAAGAAGAGACAATGCTGTTAATTGTTGAGCCCTTTCAGTGGGCCCACCCATCTTTTAATTTTTGAAAGTATATGTGAGGCTGTGTTTATGTACACCATATGCAGACCATAAGAGGGATTTAGATTCTCCAGAAGATGACACCCTCTTCTGGAGTGTCTGAAGGTAGCTACAGTGTACTTATATCTAATAAATAAATAAATAAATAAATAAATAAATAAATATTTTTTTTAAAGTATAAGAAAGAAAGAAAGACCATGCAGGCCTCCATCCTTATCTCTGTCAGTCTGTCTGTCTGTCTGTCTGATCCCTTGGAACTGGAGATGGGCCACCATATAGTTGCTGTTAGTTGATCCCAGGTTCTCTGGAAGAGGAGACAATGCTGTTAATTATTGAGCCCTTTCAGTGGTTCCACCTATCATTAAATTTTTAGAAGTATATGTTAGGCTGTGATTATGTACATCATATGCAGACCATAAGAGGGATTTAGATTCTCCAGAATCTGACACCCTCTTCTGGAGTGTCTGAAGACAGCTACAGTGTACTTATATATAATAAATAAGTAAATAAATAAATAAATAAATAAATAAATAAACATTTTTGAAAAAGGATAAGAAAGAATGTAAGACCAGGAAGGCCTGCCATCCTTACCTCTGTCTGTCTGTCTGTCTGTCTGATCCCCTGGAACTGGAGATGGGCCACCATATAGTTTCTGCTAGTTGATCCCAGGTTCTCTTGTAGAGGAGACAATGCTGTTAATTGTTGAGCCGTTTCAGTGGCCCCACACATCTTTAAATTTTTAGAAGTATTTGTGAGGCTCTGTTTATGTACATCATATGCAGACCATAAGAGGGATTTAGATTCTCCAGAATATGACACCCTCTTCTGAAGTGCCTGAAGACAGCTACAGTGTACTTATATCTAATAAATACATATATAAATAAATAAACATTTCTAAAATGTATAAGAAAGAAAGAAAACCCAGGCAGGCCTGCAATCCTTGTCTGTCTGTCTGTATGTATGTCTGTCTGATCCCCTGGAACTGGAATTGGGCCACAATATAGTTGCTGGTAGTTGATCCCAGGTCCTCTGGAAGAGGAGACAATGCTGTTAATTGTTGAGCCCTTTCAGTGGCCCCAACTATCTTTAAATTTTTAGAAGTATATGTGAGGCTGTGTTTATGTACATCATATGCAGACCATAAGAGGGATATAGATTCTCCAGAATCTGACACCCTCTTCTGGAGAGTCTGAAGAAAGCTACAGTGTACTTGTATCTAATAAATACATACAGAAATAAATAAATAAATAAATGAATAAATGAATAAATAAATAAATAAACATTTTTAAAAAGGATAAGAAAGAAAGAAAAATCAGGCAGTCCTGCCATCCTCATCTCTGTCTGTCTGTCTGTCTGTCTGATCCCCTGCAACTTGAGATGGGCCACCATATAGTTGCTGGTATTTGATCCCACGTTCTCTGGAAGAGGAGACAATGGTGTTAATTATTGAGCCCTTTCAGTAGGCCATCCCATCTTTAAATTTTTAGAAGTATATGTGAGGCTGTGTTTATGAACATCATATGCAGACCATAAGAGGGATTTAAATTCTCCAGAATATGACACCCTCTTCTAGAGTGTCTGAAGACAGCTACAGTGTACTTATATCTAATAAATACATAAATAAATAAATAAACATTTTTTAAAAAGGATAAGAAAGAAAGAAAGACCAGGCACGCCTGCCACCTTGTCTGTCTGTCTGTCTGTCTGTCTATCTGTCAGATCCCCTGGAACTGGAGATGGGCCACCATATAGTTGCTGGTAGTTGATCCCAGGTTCTCTGGAAGAGGAGACAATGCTGTTAATTGTTGAGCCCTTTCAGTGGCCCCACCCATCTTTAAATTTTTAGAAGTATATGTGAGGCTGTGTTCATGTACATCATATGCGGACCATAAGAGGGATATAGATTCTCCAGAATCTGACACCCTCTTCTGGAGAGTCTGAAGACAGCTACAGTGTACTTATATCTAATAAATACATAAATAAATAAATGAATGAATAAATAAATAAATAAACATTTTTTAAAAAGGATAAGAAAGAAAGAAAAATCAGGCAGGCCTGCCATCCTTATCTCTGTCTGTCTATCTGTCTGTCTTATCCCCTGGAACTTGAGATGGGCCACCATATAGTTGCTGGTAGTTGATCCCACGTTCTCTGGAAGAAGAGACAATGGTGCTAATTTTTGAGCCCTTTCAGTGGGCCCAACCATCTTTTAATTTTTAGAAGTATATGTGAGGCTGTGTTTATGTACATCATATGCAGACCATAAGAGGGATTTAGATTCTCCAGAATTTGACACCCTCTTCTGGAGTGTATGAAGACAACTACAGTGTACTTATATCTAATAAATAAATAAATAAATAAATAAATAAATAAATAAATAAATAAATAAACATTATTTTAAAAGGATAAGAAAGAAAGAAAGACCAGGCAGGCCTGCCCTCCTTATCTCTGTCTGTCTGTCTGTCTGTCTGTCTGATCCCCTGGAACTGGAGATGGGCCACCATATAATTGCTGGTAGTTGATCCCAGGTTCACTGGAAGAAGAGACAATGCTCTTAATTGCTGAGCCCTTTCAGTGGCCCCACCCATCTTAAATTTTTAGAAGTGTATGTGAATCTGTGTTTTTGTCCATCATATGCAGAGCATAAGAGGGATTTATATTCTCCAGAATCTGACACCCTCTTCTGGAGTGTCTGAAGACAGCTACAGTGTACTTATATAAAATAAATAAATGAATGAATAAATAAATAAATAAATAAACATTTTTGAAAAAGGATAAGAAAGAATGTAAGACCAGGCAGGCCTGCCATCCTTATCTCTGTCTGTCTGTCTGTCTGTCTGATCCCCTGGAACTGGAGATGGGCCACCATATAGTTTCTGCTAGTTGATCCCAGGTTCTCTGGTAGAGGAGACAATGCTGTTAATTGTTGAGCCGTTTCAGTGGCCCCACACATCTTTAAATTTTTAGAAGTATATGTGAGGCTGTGTTTATGTACATCATATGCAGACCATAAGAGGGATTTAGATTCTCCAGAATATGACACCCTCTTCTGAAGTGCCTGAAGACAGCTACAGTGTACTCATATCTAATAAATACATATATAAATAAATAAACATTTTTAAAATGTATAAGAAAGAAAGAAAAACCAGGCAGGCCTGAAATCCTTGTCTGTCTGTCTGTATGTATGTCTGTCTGATCCCCTGGAACTGGAATTGGGCCACAATATAGTTGCTGGTAGTTGATCCCAGGTCCTATGGAAGAGGAGACAATGCTGTTAATTGTTGAGCCCTTTCAGTGGCCCCAACTATCTTTAAATTTTTAGAAGTATATGTGAGGCTGTGTTTATGTACATCATATGCAGACCATAAGAGGGATATAGATTCTCTAGAATCTGACACCCTCTTCTGGAGAGTTTGAAGATAGCTACAGTGTACTTATATCTAATAAATACATACATAAATAAATAAATAAATAAATAAATAAATAAATAAATGAATAAATGAATAAATGAATAAATAAATAAATAAACATTTTTAAAAAGGATAAGAAAGAAAGAAAAATCAGGCAGGCCTGCCATCCTCATCACTGTCTGTCTGTCTGTCTGTCTGATCCCCTGCAACTTGAGATGGGCCACCATATAGTTGCTGGTATTTGATCCCACGTTCTCTGGAAGAGGAGACAATGGTGTTAATTATTGAGCCCTTTCAGTAGGCCCACCCATCTTTAAATTTTTAGAAGTATATATGAGGCTGTGTTTATGAACATCATATGCAGACCATAAGAGGGATTTAGATTCTCCAGAATATGACACCCTCTTCTAGAGTGTCTGAAGACAGCTACAGTGTACTTATATCTAATAAATACATAAATAAATAAAAAAACAATTTTTAAAAAGGATAAGAAAGAAAGAAAGACCAGGCACGCCTGCCACCTTGTCTGTCTGTCTGTCTGTCTGTCTATCTGTCAGATCCCCTGGAACTGGAGATGGGCCACCATATAGTTGATGGTAGTTGATCCCAGGTTCTCTGGAAGAGGAGACAATGCTGCTAATTGTTGAGCCCTTTCAGTGGCCCCACCCATCTTTAAATTTTTAGAAGTATATGTGAGGCTGTGTTCATGTACATCATATGCGGACCATAAGAGGGATATAGATTCTCCAGAATCTGACACCCTCTTCTGGAGAGTCTGAAGACAGCTACAGTGTACTTATATCTAATAAATACATAAATAAATAAATAAATAAATAAATAAATAAATAAATAAATAAATAAATGAATAAATAAATAAATAAACATTTTTAAAAAGGATAAGAAAGAAAGAAAAATCAGGCAGTCCTGCCATTCTTATCTCTGTCTGTCTGTCTATCTGTCTCATCCCCTGCAACTTGAGATGGGCCACCATATAGTTGCTGGTAGTTGATCCCACGTTCTCTGGAAGAGGAGACAATGGTGTTAATTGTTGAGCCCTTTCAGTGGGCCCACACATCTTTAAATTTTTACAGGTATATGTGAGGCTGTGTTTATGAACATCATATGCAGACCATAAGAGGGGTTTAGAATCTCCATTAGATGACACCCTCTTCTAGAGTGTCAGAAGAAAGCTACAGTGTACTTATATCTAATAAATACATAAATAAATAAATAAATAAATAAATAAATAAATAAACATTTTTTTAAAAATATGGGCTGGTGAGATGGCTCAGTGGGTAAGAGCACCCAACTGCTCTTCCGAAGTTCCAGAGTTCAAATCCCAGCAACCACATGGTGGCTCACAACCATCCGTAATGAGATCTGGCGCTTTCTTCTGGAGTGTCTGAAGACAGCTACAGTGTACTTACATATAATAAATAAATAAATCTAAAAAAAAAAAAAGTATAAGAAATAAAGAAAGACCAGGCAGGCCTGCCATCCTTATCTCTGTCTCTCTGTCTGTCTGTCTGTCTGATCCACTGGCCTGGAGATGGGCCAACATAAGGTGCTGGTAGTTGATCCCAGGTTCTCTGGTAGAGGAGACAATGCTGTTAATTGTTGAGCCCTCTCAGTGGCCCCACACATCTTTAAATTTTTAGAAGTATATGTGAGGCTGTGTTTATGTACATCATATGCAGACCATAAGAGGGATTTAGATTCTCCAGAATCTGACACACTCTTCTGGAGTGTCTGAAGACAGCTACAGTGTATTTATATCTAATAAATACATAAATAAATATATAAATAAACATTTTTTTAAAAAGGATAAGAAAGAAAGAAAGACCAGGCAGGCCTGTCATCCTTATCACTGTCTGTATGTCTGTCTGTCTGATCCCCTGGAACTGGAAATGGGCCACCATATAGTTGCTGGTAGTTGATCCCAGGCACTCTTGAAGAGGAGACAATGCTGTTAATAGTTGAGCTTTTAGAGTGGTCCCACACTTCTTTAAATTTTTAGAAGTATATGTGAGGCTGTCTTTATGTACATCATATGCAGACCATAAGAGGGATTTAAATTCTCCAGAATCTTACACCCTCTTCTGGAGTGTCTGAACAGCTACAGTGTACTTATATCTAATAAATAAATAAATAAATAAATAAATAAATAAATAAATAAATAAATAAACATTTTTTAAAAGGATAAGAAGAAAGAAAGACCAGGCAGGCCTGCCATCCATATCTCTGTCTGTCTGTCTGTCTGTCTGTCAATCTGATACCTGGGAACTGGAGATGGCCCACGAATAGTTGCTGGTAGTTGATCCCAGGTTCTCTGGAAGAGGAGACAATGCTGTTAATTGTTGAGCCCTTTCAATGGCGCCACCCATCTTTAAATATTTAGAAGTATATGTGAGGCTGTGTTTATGTACATCACATGCAGACCATAAGAGGGATTTAGATTCTCCAGAATCTGACACCCTCTCCTGGAGTGTCTGAAGACAGCTACAGTGTACTTATATCTAATAAATAAATAGATAAATAAATAAATAAATAAATAAACATTTTTTAAAAAGGATAAGAAAGAAAGAAAGACCAGGCAGGCCTGCCATCCATAACTCTGTCTGTCTCTCTGTCTGTCTATAGGATCCCCGGGAACTGGAGATGGGCCACCATATAGTTGCTGGTAGTTGATCCAAGGTTCTCTGGAAGATGAGACAATGCTGTTAATTGTTGAGCCCTTTCAGTGGCCCCACACTTCTTTAAATATTTAGAAGTATATGTGAGGCTGTGTTTATGTACATCATATTCAGATTATAAGAGGATTTAGATTCTCCAGAATCTGACACCCTCTACTGGAGTGTCTGAAGACAGCTACAGTGTACTTATATATAATAAATACATAAATAAATAAACGAATAAATGAATAAATAAATAAATAAACATTTTTTAAAAAGGATAAGAAAGAAAGTAAAACCAGGCAGGCCTGCAATCCTTGTCTGTCTGTCTGTCTGTCTGATCCCCTGGAACTGGAGATGGGCCACCATATAGTTGCTGATAGTTGATCCCAGGTTCTCTGGTAGAGGAGACAATGCTGTTAATTATTGAGCCGTTTCAGTGGACCCACACATCTTTAAATTTTTAGAAGTATATGTGAGGCTGTGTTTATATACATCATATATAGACCATAAGAGGGATTTAGATTCTCCAGAATATGACACCCACTTCTGAAGTGTCTGAAGATAGCTACAGTGTACTTATATCTGATAAATACATATATAAATAAATAAACATTTTTAAAATGTATAAGAGAAGAAAGAAAAACCAGGCAGGCCTGCAATCCTTGTCTGTCTGTCTGTCTGTATGTCTGTCTTATCCCCTGGAACTGGAGATGGGCCACAATATAGTTGCTGGTAGTTGATCCCAGGTACTCTGGAAGAGGAGACAATGCTGTTAATTGTTGAGCTTTTAGGGTGGCCCCACCCTTCTTTAAATTTTTAGAAGTATATGTGAGGCTGTGTTTATGTACATCATATACAGACCATAAGAGGGATTTAGATTCTCCAGAATATGACACCCACTTCTGAAGTGTCTGAAGATAGCTACAGTGTACTTATATCTAATAAATACATATATAAATAAATAAACATTTTTAAAATGTATAAGAGAAGAAAGAAAAACCAGGCAGGCCTGCAATCCTTGTCTGTCTGTCTGTCTGTATGTCTGTCTTATCCCCTGGAACTGGAGATGGGCCACAATATAGTTGCTGGTAGTTGATCCCAGGTCCTCTGGAAGAGGAGACAATGCTGTTAATTGTTGAGCCCATTCAGTGGCCCCACCCATCTTTAAATTTTTAGAAGTATATGTGAGGCTGTGTTTATGTACATCATATGCAGACCATAAGAGGGATTTACATTCTCCAGAATCTGACACCCTCCTCTGGAGTGTCTGAAGACAGCTACAGTGTACTTATATCTAATAAATAAATAAATAAATAAATAAATAAACATTTTTTAAAAAGGATAAGAAGGAAAGTAAGGCCAGGCAAGCCTGCCATCCTTATATATGTCTGTCTGTCTGTCTGTCTGTCTGTCCTCTGGAACTGGAGATGGGCCACCATATAGTTGCTGGTAGTTGATTTCAGGTTCTCTGGAAAATGAGACAATGCTGTTAATTGTTGAGCCCTTTCAGTGGCCCCACCCAATTTTAATTTTTAGAAGTATATGTGATGCTGTGTTTATGTACATCATATTCAGACCATAAGAGGGATTTAGATTCTCTAGAATCTGTCACCCTCTTCTGGAGTGTCTGAAGACGTCTACAGTGTACTTATATCTAATAAATACATAAATAAATAAATAAAAAATAAACATTTTTTAAAAAGTATAAGAAATAAAGAAAGACCAGGCAGGCCTGCCATCCTTATCTCTGTCTCTCTGTCTGTCTGTCTGTCTGATCCACTGGAACTGGAGATGGGTCACCATAAGGTGCTGGTAGTTTATCCCAGGTTATCTGAAAGAGGAGACAATGCTGTTAATTGTTGAGCCCTCTCAGTGGCCCCACACATCTTTAAATTTTAAGAAGTATATGTGAGGCTGTGTTTATGTACGTCATATGCAGACCATAAGAGGGATTTAGATTCTCCAGAATCTGACACCCTCTTTTTGAGTGTCTGTACAGCTACAGTGTACTTATATCTAATAAATAAATAAATAAATAAATAAATAAATAAATAAACAAACATTTTTTTTAAAAAAGGATAAGAAAGAAAGAAAGACCAGGCAGGCCTGCCATCCTTATCACTGTCTGTCTGTCTGTCTGTCTGATCCCCTGGAACTGGAGATGGACCACCATATAGTTGCTGGTAGTTGATCCCAGGTTCTTTATAAGAGGAGACAATGCTGTTAATTGTTGAGCCCTTTCAGTGGCCCCACACATCTTTTAATTTTTAGAAGTATATGTTAGGCTTTGTTTATGTACATCATATGCAGACCATAAGAGAAATTTAGATTCTCCAGAATCTGACACCCTCTTCTGGAGTGTCTGAACAGCTACAGTGTACTTTTATCTAATAAATAAATAAATAAATAAATAAATAAATAAATAAATAAATAAGTAAATAAATAAATAAACATTTTTAAAAAAGTATAAGAAATAAAGACCAGGCAGGCCTGCCATCCTTATCTCTGTCTCTCTGTCTGTCTGTCTGTCTGATCCACTGGAACTGGAGATGGGCCACCATAAGGTGCTGGTAGTTTATCCCAGGTTCTCTGAAAGAGGAGACTATGCTGTTAATTGTTGAGCCCTCTCAGTGGCCCCACCTATCTTTAAATTTTTAGAAGTATATGTGAGGCTGTGTTTATGTACATCATATGCAGACCAGAAGAGGGATTTAGATTCTCCAGAATCTGACACCCTCTTCTGGAGTGTC
The DNA here is from genome assembly GCF_978045245.1 of Mus caroli. Classification (NCBI taxonomy): domain Eukaryota; kingdom Metazoa; phylum Chordata; class Mammalia; order Rodentia; family Muridae; genus Mus; species Mus caroli. The sequence goes on from NW_028227649.1 coordinate 12,001, forward strand.
TGAAGACAGCTACAATGTACTTATATCTAATAAATACATAAATAAATATATAAATAAACATTTTTTTAAAAAGGATAAGAAAGAAATAAAGACCAGGCAGGCCTGCCATCCTTATCACTGTCTGTATGTGTGTCTGTCTGATCCCCTGGAACTGGAGATGGGCCACCATATAGTTGCTGGTAGTTGATCCCAGGTACTCTGGAAGAGGAGACAATGCTGTTAATTGTTGAGCTTTTAGAGTGGCCCCACTCTTCTTTAAATTTTTAGAAATATATGTGAGGCTGTGTTTATGTACATCATATGCAGACCATAAGAGGGATTTAGATTCTCCAGAATCTGACACCCTCTTCTGGAGTGTCTGAACAGCTACAGTGTACTTATATCTAATTAATAAATAAATAAATAAATAAATAAATAAATAAATAAATAAACAAACAAATAAATAAATAAATAAACAAACAAACATTAAAAAAAATGGATAAGAAAGAAAGAAAGGCCAGGAAAACTGCCATCCTTATCACTGTCTGTCTGTCTGTCTTCTGATCCCCTGGAACTGGAGATGGACCACCATATAGTTGCTGGTAGTTGATCCCAGGTTCTCTATAAGAGGAGACAATGCTGTTAATTGTTGAGCCCTTTCAGTGGCCCCACACATCTTTTAATTTTTAGAAGTATATATTAGGCTGTGTTTATGTACATCATATGCAGACCATAAGAGGGATTTAGATTCTCCAGAATCTGACACCCTTTTCTGGAGTGTCTGAACAGCTACAGTGTACTTATATCTAATAAATTCATAAATAAATAAATAAATAAATAAATAAATAAACATTTTTTAAAAAGTATAAGAAATAAAGAAAGACCAGGCAGGCCTGCCATCCTTATCTCTGTCTCTCTGTCTGTCTGTCTGTCTGATCCACTGGAACTGGAGATGGCCCACCATAAGGTGCTGGTAGTTTATCCCAGGTTCTCTGAAAAAGGAGACAATGCTGTTAATTGTTGAGCCCTCTCAGTGGCCCCACACATCTTTAAATTTTTAGAAGTATATGTGAGGCTGTGTTTATGTACATCATATACAGACCATAAGAGGGATTTAGATTCTCCAGAATCTGACACCCTCTTCTGGAGTGTCTGAAGACAGCTACAGTGTACTTATATCTAATAAATACATAAATAAATATATAAATAAACATTTTTTTAAAAAGGATAAGAATGAAAGAAAGACCAGACAGGCCTGCCATCCTTAGCACTGTCTGTATGTCTGTCTGTCTGATCCCCTGGAACTGGAGATGGGCCACCATATAGTTGCTGGTAGTCGATCCCTAATATTCTGGAAGAGGAGACAATGCTGTTAATTGTTGAGCTTTTAGAGTGTCCCCACCCTTCTTTAACTTTTTAGAAGTATATGTGAGGCTGTGTTTATGTACATCATATGCAGACCATAAGAGGGATTTAGATTCTCAAGAATATGACACCCTCTTCTGGAGTGTCTGCACAGCTACAGTGTACTTATATCTAATAAATACATAAATAAATACATAAATAAATAAATAAATATATAAATAAATAAACATTTTTTTAAAAGGATAAGACAGAAAGAAAGACCAGGCAGGCCTGCCATCCATATCTCTGTCTGTCTGTCTGTCTGTCTGTCTGTCTATCTGATCCCTGGGAACTGGAGATGGGCCACGAATAGTTGCTGGTAGTTGATTCCAGGTTCTCGAAGAGGAGACAATGCTGTTAATTGTTGAGCCCTTTCAGTGGCACCACCCATCTTTAAATATTTAGAAGTATATGTGAGGCTGTGTTTATGTACATCATATGCAGACCATAAGAGTGATTTAGATTCTCCAGAATCTGACACCCTCTTCTGGAGTGTCTGAAGACAGCTACAGTGTACTTATATCTAATAAATAAATAGATAAATAAATAAATAAATAAATAAACATTTTTTTAAAAAGGATAAGAAAGAAACAAAGACCAGGCAGGCCTACTATCCATATCTCTGTCTCTCTGTCTGTCTGTCTATCTGATCCCCGGGAACTGGAGATGGGCCACCATATAGTTGCTGGTAGTTGATCCAAGGTTCTCTGAAAGAGGAGACAATGCTGTTAATTGTTGAGCCCTTTCAGTGGCCCCACACTTCTTTAAATATTTAAAAGTGTATGTGAGGCTGTGTTTATGTACATCATATTCAGATTATAAAAGGATTTAGATTCTCCAGAATCTGACACCCTATACTGGAGTGTCTGAAGACAGCTACAGTGTACTTATATATAATAAATACATAAATAAATAAATAAATAAATAAATAAATAAATAAATAAATAAATAAACATTTTTGAAAAAGGAAAAGAAAGAAAGTAAGACCAGGCAGGCCTGCCATCCTTATCTCTGTCTGTCTGTCTGTCTGTCTGATCCCCTGGAACTGGAGATGGACCACCATATAGTTGCTGGTAGTTGATCCCAGGTTCTCTATAAGACGAGACAATGCTGTTAATTGTTGAGCCCTTTCAGTGTCCCCACAGATCTTTTAATTTTTAGAAGTATATGTTAGGCTGTGTTTATGTACATCATATGGAGACCATAAGAGGGATTTAGATTCTCCAGAATCGGACACCCTCTACTGGAGTGTCTGAACAGCTACAGTGTACTTATATCTAATAATTACATACTTAAATAAATAAATAAATAAATAAATAAATAAATAAATAAATAAATAAATAAATATTTTTTAAAAAGGATAAGAAAGAAAGAAAGACCAGGCAGGCCTGCCATCCTTATCTCTGTCTGTCTGTCTGTCTGTCTGATCCTCTGGAACTGGAGATGGGCCACTTTGTAGGTGCTGGAGGTTGATCCCAGGTTCTCTGGAAGAGGAGTCAATGCTGTTAATTGTTGAGTCCTTTCAGTGGCCTTTTAATTTTTTAAGTATATGTGAGGCTGTGTTTATGTACATCATATGGAGACCATAAGAGGGATTTAGATTCTCCAGAATCTGACACCCTCTACTGGAGTGTCTGAACAGCTACAGTGTACTTATATCTAATAATTACATACATAAATAAATAAATAAATAAATAAATAAATAAATAAACATTTTTTAAAAAGTATAAGAAATAAAGAAAGACCAGGCAGGCCTGCCATCTTTCTCTCTGTCTCTCTGTCTGTCTGTCTGTCTGCATGATCCACTGGAACTGGAGATGGGCCACCATAAGGTGCTGGTAGTTTATCCCAGGTTCTCTGAAAGAGGAGACAATGCTGTTAATTGTTGAGCCCTCTCAGTGGCCCCACACATCTTTAAATTTTTAGAAGTATATGTGAGGCTGTGTTTATGTACATCATATGCAGACCATAAGAGGGATTTAGATTCTCCAGAATCTGACACCCTCTTCTGGAGTGTCTGAAGACAGCTACAGTATACTTATATCTAATAAATACATAAATAAATATATAAATAAACATTTTTTAAAAAGGATAAGAAAGAAAGAAAGACCAGGCAGGCCTGCCATCCTTATCACTGTCTGAATGTCTGTCTGTCTGATCCCCTGGAACTGGAGATGGGCCACCATATAGTTGCTGGTAGTTGATCCCAGGTACTCTGGAAGAGGAGACAATGCTTGAGCTTTTAGAGTGGCCCCACTCTTCTTTAAATTTTTAGAAATATATGTGAGGCTGTGTTTATGTACATCATATGCAGACCATAAGAGGGATTTAGATTCTCCAGAATCTGACACCCTCTTCTGGAGTGTCTGAACAGCTACAGTGTACTTATATCTAATAAATAAATAAATAAATAAATAAATAAATAAATAAATAAATAAACAAACAAATAAACAAACAAACATTTTTAAAAAAAAAGGATAAGAAAGAAAGAAAGGCCAGGAAGACTGCCATCCTTATCACTGTCTGTCTGTCTGTCTTCTGATCCCCTGGAACTGGAGATGGACCACCATATAGTTGCTGGTAGTTGATCCCAGGTTCTCTATAAGAGGAGACAATGCTGTTAATTGTTGAGCCCTTTCATTGGCCCCACAAATCTTTTAATTTTTAGAAGTATATGTTAGGCTGTGTTTATGTACATCATATGCAGACCATAAGAGGGATTTAGATTCTCCAGAATCTGAAACCCTTTTCTGGAGTGTCTGAACAGCTACAGTGTACTTATATCTAATAAATTCATAAATAAATAAATAAATAAATAAACATTTTTTAAAAATATAAGAAATAAAGAAAGACCAGGCAGGCCTGCCATCCTTATCTCTGTCTCTCTCTCTGTCTGTCTGTCTGATCCACTGGAACTGGAGATGGCCCACCATAAGGTGCTGGTAGAATATCCCAGGTTCTCTGAAAAAGGAGACAATGCTGTTAATTGTTGAGCCCTCTCAGTGGCCCCACACATCTTTAAATTTTTAGAAGTATATGTGAGGCTGTGTTTATGTACATCATATACAGACTATAAGAGGGATTTAGATTCTCCAGAATCTGACACCCTCTTCTGGAGTGTCTGAAGACAGCTACAGTGTACTTATATCTAATAAATACATAAATAAATATATAAATAAACATTTTTTTAAAAAGGATAAGAATGAAAGAGAGACCAGACAGGCCTGCCATCCTTAGCACTGTCTGTATGTCTGTCTGTCTGATCCCCTGGAACTATAGATGGGCCACCATATAGTTGATGGTAGTCGATCCCTAGTATTCTGGAAGAGGAGACAATGCTGTTAAATGTTGAGCCCTTTCAGTGGCGCCACCAATCTTTAAATATTTAGAGGTATATGTAGGCTGTGTTTATGTACATCATATGCAGACCATAAGAGGGATTTAGATTCTCCAGAATCTGACACCCTCTTCTGGAGTGTCTGAAGACAGCTACAGTGTACTTATATCTAATAAATAAATAGATAAATAAATAAATAAATAAATAAACATTTTTTAAAAAGGATAAGAAAGAAACAAAGACCAGGCAGGCCTACCATCCATATCTCTGTCTGTCTGTCTGTCTGTCTATCTGATTCCCGGGAACTGGAGATGGGCCACCATATAGTTGCTGGTAGTTGATCCAAGGTTCTCTGGAAGAGGAGACAATGCTCTTAATTGTTGAGCCCTTTCAGTGGCCCCACACTTCTTTAAATATTTAAAAGTATATGTGAGGCTGTGTTTATGTACATCATATTCAGATTATAAGAGGATTTAGATTCTCCAGAATCTGACACCCTATACTGGAGTGTCTGAAGACAGCTACAGTGTACTTATATATAATAAATACATAAATAAATAAATAAATAAATAAATAAATAAATAAATAAACATTTTTGAAAAAGGAAAAGAAAGAAAGTAAGACCAGGCAGGCCTGCCATCCTTATCTCTGTCTGTCTGTCTGTCTGTCTGATCCCCTGGAACTGGAGATGTGCCACCATATAGTTGCTGGTAGTTGATCCAAGGTTCTCTGGAAGAGGAGACAATGCTGTTAATTGTTGAGCCCTATCAGTGGCCCTACCCATCTTTAAATATTTAGAAGTATATGTGAGGCTGTGTTTATGAACATCATATGCAGACCATAAGAGGGATTTAGATTCTCCAGAATCTGACACCCTCTTCTGGAGTATCTGAAGACAGCTACAGTGTACTTATATCTAATAAATAAATAAATAAATAAATAAATAAACATTATTTAAACAGGATAAGAAAGGAAGAAAGACCAGGCAGGCTTGCCATCGTTATCTCTGTCTGTCTGTCTGTCTGTCTGTCTGTCTGTCTGTTGTTCTGATCCCCTGGAACTGGAGATGGGCCACCATATAGGTGCTGGTAGTTGATCCCAAGTATCTCTGGAAGAGGAGACAATGCTGTTAATTGTTGAGCGCTTTCAGTGGCCCCACCCATCGTTAAATTTTTATTAGTATATGTGAGGTTGTGTTTATGTACATCATATGCAGACCATAAGAGGGATTTAGATTCTCCAGAGTCTGACACCCTCTTCTGGAGTGTCTGAAAACAGCTCCAGTGTACTTATATCTAATAAATACATAAATAAATATATAAATAAACATTTTTTAAAAAAGGATAAGAAAGAAAGAAAGACCAGGCCGGCCTGCCATCCTTATCACTGTCTGTATGTCTGTCTGTCTGATCCCCTGGAACTGGAGATGGGCCACCATATAGTTGCTGGTAGTTGATCCCAGGTACTCTGGAAGAGGAGACAATGCTGTTAATTGTTGAGCTTTTAGAGTGGCCCCACCCTTCTTTAAATTTTTAGAAGTATATGTGAGGCTGTGTTTATGTACATCATATGCAGACCATAAAAGGGATTTAGATTCTCCAGAATCTGACACCCTCTTCTGGAGTGTCTGAAGACAGCTACAGTGTACTTATATCGAATAAATACATAAATAAATATATAAATAAACATTTTTTTAAAAAGGATAAGAAAGAAAGAAAGACCAGGCAGGTCTGACATCCTTATCACTGTCTGTATGTCTGTCTGTCTGATCCCCTGGAACTGGAGATGGGCCACCATATAGTTGCTGGTAGTTGATCCCAGGTACTCTGGAAGAGGAGACAATGCTGTTAATTGTTGAGCTTTTAGAGTAGCCCCACCCTTCTTTAAATTTTTAGAAGTATATGTGAGGCTGTGTTTATGTACATCATATGCAGACCATAAGACGGATTTAGATTCTCCAGAATCTGACACCTTCTTCTGGAGTGTCTGAACAGCTACAGTGTACTTATATCTACTAAATACATAAATAAATGAATAAATAAATAAATAAATAAATAAATAAAAATCAATAAATAAATAAACATTTTTTAAAAAGGATAAGAAAGAAAGAAAGATCATGCAGGCCTGCCATCCATATCTCTGTCTGTCTGTCTGTCTGTCTATCTGATCCCTGGAAACTGGAGATGGGCCACGAATAGTTGCTGGTAGTTGATCCCAGGTTCTCTGGAAGAGGAGACAATGCTGTTAATTGTTGAGCCCTATCAGTGGCCCTACCCATCTTTAAATATTTAGAAGTATATGTGAGGCTGTGTTTATGTACATCATATGCAGACCATAAGAGGGATTTAGATTCTCCAGAATCTGACACCATCTTCTGGAGTATCTGAAGACAGCTACAGTGTACTTATATCTAATAAATAAATAAATAAATAAATAAATAAATAAATAAATAAACATTATTTAAACAGGATAAGAAAGGAAGAAAGACCAGGCAGGCTTGCCATCCTTATCTCTGTCTGTCTTTCTGTCTGTCTGTCGTTCTAATTCCCTGGAACTGGAGATGGGCCACCATATAGGTGCTGGTAGTTGATCCCAGGTTATCTGGAAGAGAAGACAATGCTGTTAATTGTTGAGCGCTTTCAGTGGCCCCACCCATCGTTAAATTTTTAGTAGTATATGTGAGGCTGTGTTTATGTACATCATATGCAGACCATAAGAGGGATTTAGATTCTCCAGAGTCTGACACCCTCTTCTGGAGTGTCTGAAGACAGCTACAGTGTACTTATATCGAATAAATACATAAATAAATATATAAATAAACATTTTTTTAAAAAGGATAAGAAAGAAAGAAAGACCAGGCAGGCCTGACATTCTTATCACTGTCTGTATGTCTGTCTGTCTGATCCCCTGGAACTGGAGATGGGCCACCATATAGTTGCTGTTAGTTGATCCCAGGTACTCTGGAAGAGGAGACAATGCTGTTAATAGTTGAGCTTTTAGAGTAGCCCCACCCGTCTTTAAATTTTTAGAAGTATATGTGAGGCTGTGTTTATGTACATCATATGCAGACCATAAGAGGGATTTAGATTCTCCAGAATCTGACACCCTCTTCTGGAGTGTCTGAAGACAGCTACAGTGTACTTATATCTAATAAATACATAAATAAATAAATAAATAAATAAACATTTTTTAAAAAGGATAAGAAAGAAAATAAGACCAGGCAGGCCTGCCATCCTTATCTCTGTCTGTCTGTCTGTCTGTCTGCCTGATCCCCTGGAACTGGAGATGGGCCACCATATAGTTGCTGGTAGTTGATCCCAGGTTCTCTGGAAGAGGAGACAATGCTGTTAATTGTTGAGCCCTTTCAGTGGCCCCAACCTTTCTTAATTTTTAGAAGTATATGTAATGCTGTGTTTATGTACATCATATTCAGACAATAAGAGGGATTTAGATTCTCTATAATCTGTCACCCTCTTCTGGAGTGTTTGAAGACGGCTACAGTGTATTTATATCTAATAAATACATAAATAAATGAATAAATAAATAAATAAACATTTTTTAAAACGAATAAGAAATAAAGAAAGACCAGGCAGGCCTGCCTTCCTTATCTCTGTCTCTCTGTCTGTCTGTCGGTCTGATCCACTGGAACTGGAGATGGGCCACCATAAGGTGCTGGTAGTTTATCCCAGGTTCTCTGAAAGAGGAGACAATGCTGTTAACTGTTGAGCCCTCCCAGTGGCCCCACACATCTTTAAATTTTTAGAAGTATATGTGAGGCTGTGTTTATGTACATCATATGCAGACCATAAGATGGATTTAGATTCTCCAGAATCTGACACCCTCTTCTGGAGTGTCTGAAGACAGCTACAGTGTACTTATATCTAATAAATACATAAATAAATATATAAATAAACATTTTTTTAAAAAGGATAAGAAAGAAAGAAAGACCAGTCAGGCCTGCCATCCTTATCTCTGTCTCTCTGTCTGTCTGTCTGTATGATCCACTGGAACTGGAGATGGGCCACCATAAGGTGCTGGTAGTTTATCCCAGGTTCTCTGAAAGAGGAGACAATGCTGTTAATTGTTGAGCTTTTAGAGTGGCCCCACCCTTCTTTACATTTTTAGAAGTATATGTGAGGCTGTGTTTATGTACATCATATGCAGACCATAAGAGGGATTTAGATTCTCCAGAATCTGAAACCCTCTTCTGCAGTGTGTGAACAGCTACAGTGTACTTATATCTAATAAATAAATAAATAAATAAATAAATAAATAAATAAATAAATAAATAAACATTTTTGAAAAAGGATAAGAAAGAAAGTAAGACCAGGCAGGCCTGCCATCCTTATCTCTGTCTGTCTGTCTGTCTGTCTGTCTGATCCCCTGGAACTGGAGATGGGCTACGATAAAGTTGCTGGTAGTTGATCCCAGGTTCTCTGGAAGAGGAGACAATGCTGTTAATTGTTGAGCCCTATCAGTGGCCCTACCCATCTTTAAATATTTAGAAGTATATGTGAGGCTGTGTTTATGTACATCATATGCAGACCATAAGAGGGATTTAGATTCTCCAGAATCTGACACCCTCTTCTGGAGTGTCTGAAGACAGCTACAGTGTACTTATAATAAATAAATAAATAAATAAATAAATAAATAAATAAATAAATGAATAAAAAATAAACATTTTTTAAAAAGGATAAGAAAGAAAGTAAGACCAGGCAGGCCTGCCATCCTTTTCTCTGTCTGTCTGTCTGCCTGTCTGTCTGATCCCCTGGAACTGGAGATGGGCCACCATATAGTTGCTGGTAGTTGATCCCATGTTCTCTGGAAGAGGAGACAATGCTGTTAATTGTTGAACCCTTTCAGTGGCCCCACCCATTTTTAATTTTTAGAAGTATATGTGATTTTGTGTTTATGTACATCATATGCAGACCATAAGAGGGATTTAGATTCTCCAGAATCTGAAACCCTCTTCTGCAGTGTGTGAACAGCTACAGTGTACTTATATCTAATAAATAAATAAATAAATAAATAAATAAATAAATAAATAAATAAACATTTTTTTAAAAAAAGGATAAGAAAGAAAGAAAGACCAGGCAGGCCTGCCACCCTTATCACTGTCTGTGTGTCTGTCTGTCTGATCCCCTGGATCTGGAGATGGACCACCATATAGTTGCTGGTAGTTGATCCCAGGTTCTCTATAAGAGGAGACAATGCTGTTAATTTTTGAGCCCTTTCAGTGGCCCCACACATCTTTTAATTTTTAGAAGTATATGTTAGGCTGTGTTTATGTACATCATATGCAGACCATAAGAGGGATTTAGATTATCCAGAATCTGACACCCTCTTCTGGAGTGTCTGAAGACAGCTACAGTGTACTTATATCTAATAAATACATAAATAAATATATAAATAACCATTTTTTTAAAAAGGAAAAGAAAGAAAGAAAGACCAGGCAGGCCTACCATCCATATTTCTGTCTGTCTGTCTGTCTGTCTATCTGATCCCCGGGAACTGGAGATGGGCCACCATATAGTTGATGGTAGTTGATCCAAGGTTCTCTGGAAGAGGAGACAATGCTGTTAATTGTTGAGCCCTTTCTGTGGCCCCACACTTCTTTAAATATTTAGAAGTATATGTGAGGCTGTGTTTATGTACATCATATTCAGATTATAAGAGGATTTAGATTCCCCAGAATCTGACACCCTATACTGGAGTGTCTGAAGACAGTTACAGTGTACTTATAATAAATAAATAAATAAATAAATAAATAAATAAATAAATAAACATTTTTGAAAAAGGATAAGAAAGAAAGTAAGACCAGGCAGGCCTGCCATCCTTATCTCTGTCTGTCTGTCTGTCTGTCTGATCCCCTCGAACCGGAGATGGGCTACGATAAAGTTGCTGTTAGTTGATCCCAGGTTCTCTGGAAGAGGAGACAATGCTGTTAATTGTTGAGCCCTATCAGTGGCCCTACCCATCTTTAAATATTTAGAAGTATATGTGAGGCTGTGTTTATGTACATCATATGCAGACCATAAGAGGGATTTAGATTCTCCAGAATCTGACACCCTCTTCTGGAGTGTCTGAAGACAGCTACAGTGTACTTATAATAAATAAATAAATAAATAAATAAATAAATAAATAAATAAATGAATGAATAAATAAATAAACATTTTTTAAAAAGGATAAGAAAGAAAGTAAGACCAGGCAGGCCTGCCATCCTTTTCTCTGTCTGTCTGTCTGTCTGTCTGTCTGATCACCTGGAACTGGAGATGGGCCACCATATAGTTGCTGGTAGTTGATCCCATGTTCTCTCGATGAGGAGACAATGCTGTTAATTGTTGAACCCTTTCAGTGGCCCCACCCATTTTTAATTTTTAGAAGTATATGTGATTTTGTGTTTATGTACATCATATTCAGTCCATAAGAGGGATTTAGATTCTCTAGTATCTGTCACCCTCTTCTGGAGTGTCTGAAGACGGGTACAGTGTACTTATATCTAATAAATAAATAAATAAATAAATAAATAAATAAATAAATAAATAAATAATCATTTTTTAAAAAGTATAAGAAATAAAGAAAGACCAGGCAGGCCTGCCATCCTTATCTTTGTCTGTCTGTCTGTCTCTCTGTTTGTCTGTCTGTCTGATCTCCTGGAACTGGAGATGGGCCACCATTTTGTTGCTGATAGTTGATCCCAGGTCTTCTGAAGAGGAGACAATGCTGTTAATTGTTCAGCCCTTTCAGTGGCACCACCCATCTTTAAATTTCTAGAAGTAAATGTGATGCTGTGTTTATGTACATCATATTCAGACCCTTAAAGAGGGATTTATATTCTCCAGAATCTGACACCGTCTTTTGGAGTGTCTATGACGGATACAGTGTACTTATATCTAATAAATATATAAATAAAGAAATAAACATTTTTTAAAAAAGATAAGAAAGAAAGAAAGACCAGGCAGGCCTGCCATCCTTATCTCTGTCTGTCTGTCTGTCTGTCTGATCCTCTGGACCTGGAGATGGGCCACCATAGAGTTGCTTGTAGTTGATCCCATGTTCTCTGGAAGAGGAGACAATGCTGTTAATTGTTGAGCCCTTTCAGTGGTCCCACCCATCTTTAAATTTTTAGAAGTATATGCGAGGCTGTGTTTATGTACCGAATATGCAGACCATAAGAGGGATTTAGATTCTCCAGAATCTGACACCCTCTTCTGGAGTGTCTGAAGACAGCTACAGTGTACTTATATCTAATAAATTCATAAATAAACAAATGAACATTTTTAAAAAAGGATAATAAAGAAAGAGAGACCAGGCAAGCCTGCCATTCTTGTCTGTCTGTCTGTCTGTCTGATCCCCTGGAAATGGAGATGGGCCACCATATAATTGCTGGTAGTTGATCCCAGGTTCTCTGGAAGAGGAGTCAGTGCTGTTAATTGTTGAGGCCTTTCAGTGGCCCCACCCATCTTTAAATTTTTAGAAGTATATGTGAGGCTGTGTTCATGTACATCATATGCAGACCATAAGAGGGATATAGATTCTAGAGAATCTGACACCCTCTTCGGGAGTGTTTGAAGACAGCTACAGTGTACTGAAATCTAATAAATACATACTTAAATTAATAAACATTTTTTAAAAAGGATAAGAAAGAATGAAAGACCAGGTAGGCCTGCCATCCTTAACTCTATCTGTCTGTATGTCTGTCTGTCTGTCAGATCCCCTGGAACTGGAGATGGGCCACCATATAGTTGCTGGTAGTTGATCCCAGGTTCTCTATAAGAGGAGACAATTCTGTTAATTGTTGATCCATTTCATTGGCCCCACACATGTTTAAATTTTTAGAAGTATATGTGAGGCTGTGTTTATGTACATCATATGCAGACCATAAGAGGGATTTAGATTCTCCAGAATATGACACCCTCTTCTAGAGTGTCTGAAGACAGCTTCAGTGACTTATATCTAATAAATACATAAATAAATAAATAAACATTTTTTAAAAAGTATAAGAAAGAAAGAAAGACCAGGCAGGCCTGCCACTATGTCTGTCTGTCTGTCTGTCTGTCTATCTGTCAGATACCCTGGAACTGGAGATGAGCCACCATATAGTTGATGGTAGTTGATTCCAGGTTCTCTGGAAGAGGAGACAATGCTGTTAATTGTTGAGCCCTTTCAGTGGCCCCACCCATCTATAAATTTTTAGAAGTATATGTGAGGCTGTGTTCATGTACATCATATGCAGACCATAAGAGGGATATAGATTCTCCAGAATCTGACACCCTCTTCGGGAGTGTTTGAAGACAGCTACAGTGTACTTATATCTAATAAATACATACTTAAATTAATAAACATTTTTTAAAAAGGATAAGAAAGAATGAAAGACCAGGTAGGCCTGCCATCCTTAACTCTATCTGTCTGTATATCTGTCTGTCTGTCTGATCCCCTGGAACTGGAGATGGGCCACCATATAGTTGCTGGTAGTTGATCCCAAGTTCTCTGGTAGAGGAGACAATGCTGTTAATTGTTGAGCCCATTCAGTGGCCCCACCCATCTTTAAATTTTTAGAAGTATATGTGAGGCTGTGTTCATGTACATCATATGCAGACCATAAGAGGGATATTGATTCTCCAGAAACTGACACCCTCTTCTGGAGAGTCTGAACAGCTACAGTGTACTTATATCTAATAAATAAATAAATAAATAAATAAATAAATAAATAAATAAATAAATGAATAAATAAATAAATAAATAAACATTTTTTTAAAAGGATAAGAAAGAAAGAAAAATCAGGCAGGCCTGCCATCCTTATCTCTGTCTGTCTGTCTGTCTGACTGTCATATCCCCTGGAACTTGAGATGGGCCACCATATAGTTGCTTGTAGTTGATCCAAGGATCTCTGGAAGAGGAGACAATGCTGTTAATTGTTGAGCCCTTTCAGTGGGCCCACCCTTCTTTAAATTTTTAGAAGTATATGTGAGGCTGTGTTTATGTACATCATATGCAGACCAGATGAGGGATTTAGATTACCCAGAAGATGACACCCTCTTCTAGAGTGTCTGAACAGCTACAGTGTACTTATATCTAATAAATAAATGAATAAATAAATAAATAAATAAACAAACATTTTTTTAAAAAAAGGATAAGAAAGAAAGAAAGACCAGGCAGGCCTGCCATCCTTTTCACTGTCTGTCTGTCTGTCTGTCTGTCTGATCCCCTGGAACTGGAGATGGACCACCATATAGTTGCTGTTAGTTGATCCCAGGTTCTCTATAAGAGGAGACAATGCTGTTAATTGTTGAGCCCTCTCAGTGGCCCCACACATCTTTTAATTTTTAGAAGTATATGTTAGGCTGTGTTTATGTACATCATATGAAGACAATAAGAGGGATTTAGATTCTCCAGAATCTGACACCCTCTTCCGGAGTGTCTGAACAGCTACAGTGTACTTATATCTAATAAATAAATAAATAAATAAATAAATAAATAAATAAATAAATAAATAAATGAATAAATAAACATTTTTGAAAAAGGATAAGAAAGAAAGTAAGACCAGGAAGGCCTGCCATCCTTATCTCTGTCTGTCTGTCTGTCTGTCTGTCTGATCCCCTGGAACTGGAGATGGGCCACCATATAGTTGCTGGTAGTTGATCCAAGGTTCTCTGGAAGAGGAGACAATGCTCTTAATTGTTGAGCCCTTTCAGTGGCCCTACCCATCTTTAAATATTTAGAAGTATATGTGAGGCTGTGTTTATGTACATCATATTCAGATTATAAGAGGATTTAGATTCTCCAGAATCTGACACCCTCTACTGGAGTGACTGAAGACAGCTACAGTGTACTAATATCTAATAAATAAATAAATAAATAAATAAATAAATAAATAAATAAATAAACATTTTTTTAAATGTATAAGACATAAAGAAAACCAGGCAGGCCTGCCATCCTTATCTCTGTCTCTCTGTCTGTCTGTCTGTCTGATCAACTGGAACTGGAGATGGGCCACCATAAGGTGCTGGTAGTTTATCCCAGGTTTTCTGAAAGAGGAGACAATGCTGTTAATTGTTGAGCCCTCTCAGTGGCCCCACACATCTTTAAATTTTTAGAAGTATATATGAGGCTGTGTTTATGTACATCATATGCAGACCATAAGAGGGATTTAGATTCTCCAGAATCTGAGACCCTCTTCTGGAGTGTCTGAAGACAGCTACAGTGTACTTATATCTAATAAATACATAAATAAATATATAAATAAACATTTTTTTAAAAAGAATAAGAAAGAAAGAAAGACCAGGCAGGCCTGCCATCCTTATCACTGTCTGTATGTCTGTCTGTTTGATCCCCTGGAACTGGAGATGGGCCACCATATAGTTGCTGGTAGTTGATCCCAGGTACTCTGGAAGAGGAGAAAATGCTGTTAATTGTTGAGCTTTTAGAGTGGCCCCACCCTTCTTTAAATTTTTAGAAGTATATGTGAGGCTGTGTTTATGTACATCATATGCAGATCATAAGAGGGATTTAGATTCTCCAGAATCTGACACCCTCTTCTGGAGTGTCTGAACCGCTACAGTGTACTTATATCTAATAAATACATAAATAAATAAATAAATAAATAAATAAATAAATAAATAAATAAATAAATAAACATTTTTTAAAAAGGATAAGACAGAAAGAAAGACCAGGCAGGCCTGCCATCCATATATCTTTCTCTCTGTCTGTCTGTCTATCTGATCCCTGGGAACTGGAGATGGGCCACGAATAGTTGCTGGTAGTTGATCCCAGGTTCTCTAGAAGAGGAGACAATGCTGTTAATTGTTGAGCCCTTTCAGTGGCGCCACCCATCTTTAAATATTTAAAAGTATATATGAGGCTGTGTTTATGTACATCATATGCAGACTATAAGAGGGATTTAGATTCTCCAGAATCTGACACCCTCTTCTGGAGTGTCTGAAGACAGCAACAGTGTACTTATATCTAATAAATAAATAGATAAATAAATAAATAAATAATTAAACATTTTTTAAAAAGGATAAGAAAGAAACAAAGACCAGGCAGGCCTGCCATCCATATCTCTGCCTGTCTGTCTGTCTGTCTATCTGATCCCCGGGAACTGGAGATGGGCCACCATATAGTTGCTGGTAGTTGATTTAAGGTTCTCTGGAAGAGGAGACAATGCTGTTAATTGTTGAGCCCTTTCAGTGGCCCCACACTTCTTTAAATATTTAGAAGTATATGTGAGGCTGTGTTTATGTACATCATATTCAGATTATAACAGGATTTAGATTCTCCAGAATCTGACACCCTATACTGGAGTGTCTGAAGACAGCTACAGTGTACTTATATATAATAAATAAATAAATAAATAAATAAATAAATAAATAAATAAATAAACATTTTTTAAAAAGGATAACAAAGAAAGTAAGACCAGGCAGGCCTACCATCCTTATCTCTGTCTGTCTGTCTGTCTGTCTGATCCCCTGGAACTGGAGATGGGCCACCATATAGTTGCTGGTAGTTGATTTAAGGTTCTCTGGAAGAGGAGACAATGCTGTTAATTGTTGAACCCTTTCAGTGGCCATACACTTCTTTAAATATTTAGAAGTATATGTGAGGCTGTGTTTATGTACATCATATTCAGATTATAAGAGGATTTAGATTCTCCAGAATCTGACACCCTCTACTGGAGTGACTGAAGACAGCTACAGTGTACTTATATATAATAAATACATAAGTAAATGAATAAATAAATAAATATTTTTTAAAAAGGATAAGAAAGAAAGTAAGACCAGGCAGGCCTGCCATCCTTAACTCTGTCTGTCTGTCTGTCTGTCTGTCCTATCCCCTGGAACTGGAGATGGGCTACCATAAAGTTGCTGGTAGTTGATCCCAGGTTTTCTGGAAGAGGAGACAATGCTGTTAATTGTTGAGCTTTTAGAGTGGCCCCACCCTTCTTTAAATTTTTAGAAGTATATGTGAGGCTGTGTTTATGTACATCATATGCAGACCGTAAGAGGAATTTAGATTCTCCAGAATCTGACACCCTCTTCTGGAGTGTCTGAACAGCTACAGTGTACTTATATCTAATAAATAAATAAATAAATAAATAAATAAATAAATAAATAAATAAACAAACATTTTTTTTAAAAAAGGATAAGTAAGAAAGAAAGACCAGGCAGGCCTGCCATACTTATCACTGTCTGTCTGTCTGTCTGTCTGATCCCCTGGAACTGGAGATGGACCACCATATAGTTGCTGGTAGTTGATCCCAGGTTCTCTATAAGAGGAGACAATGCTGTTAATTGTTGAGCCCTTTCAGTGGCCCCACACATCTTTTAATTTTTAGAAGTATATGTTAGGCTGTTTTTATGTACATCATATGCAGACCATAAGAGGGATTTAGATTCTCCAGAATCTGACACCCTCTTCTGGAGTGTCTGAACAGCTACAGTGTACTTATATCTAATAAATACATAAATAAATAAATAAATAAATAAATAAATAAATAAATAAATAAATAAATAAATATTTTTTAAAAAGGATAAGAAAGAAAGAAAGACCAGGCAGGCCTGCCATCCTTATCACTGTCTGTCTGTCTGTCTGTCTGATCCCCTGGAAGTGGAGATGGGCCACCTTGTAGGTGCTGGAGGTTGACCCTAGGTTCTCTGGAAGAGGAGACAATGCTGTTAATTGTTGAGTCCTTTCAGTGGCACCACCTATTTTTAATTTTTAGAAGTATATGTGAGGCTGTGTTTATGTACATCATATTCAGAACATAAGAGGGATTTAGATGCTCTAGAATCTGACACCCTCTTCTGGAGTGTCTGAAGACGGCTACAGTGTACTTATATCTAATAAATACATAAATAAATAAATAAATAAATAAATAAATAAATAAATAAATAAACATTTTTTAAAAGTATAAGAAATAAAGAAAGACCAGGCAGGCCTGCTATCCTTATCTCTGTCTCTCTGTCTGTCTGTCTGTCTGTCTGATCCACTGGAACTGGAGATGGGCCACCATAAGGTGCTGGTAGTTTATCCCAGGTTCTCTGAAAGAGGAGACAATGCTGTTAATTGTTGAGCCCTCTCTGTGGCCCCACACATCTTTAAATTTTTAGAAGTATATGTGAGGCTGTGTTTATGTACATCATATGCAGACCATAAGAGGGATTTAGATTCTCCAGAATCTGACACCCTCTTCTGGAGTTTCTGAAGACATCTACAGTGTACTTATATCTAATAAATACATAAATAAATATATAAATAAAAATTTTTTTAAAAAGGATAAGAAAGAAAAAAGATTAGGCAGGCCTGCCATCCTTATCACTGTCTTTATGTCTGTCTGTCTGATCCCCTGGAACTGGAGATGGGCCACCATATAGTTGCTGGTAGCTGAACCCAGGTACTCTGGAAGAGGAGACAATGCTGTTAATTGTTGAGCTTTTAGAGTGGCCCCACCCTTCTTTAAATTTTTAGAAGTATATGTGAGGCTGTGTTTATGTACATCATATGCAGACCATAAGAGGGATTTAGATTCTCCAGAATCTGACACCCTCTTCTGGAGTGTCTGAAAAGCTACAGTGTATTTATATCTACTAAATATATAAATAAATAAATAAATAAATAAATAAATAAATAAATAAATAAATAAATAAATAAACATTTTTTAAAAAGGATAATACAGAAAGAAAGACCAGGCAGGCCTGCCATCCATATCTCTGTCTGTCTGTCTGTCTGTCTATCTGATCCCCGGGAACTGGAGATGGGCCACGAATAGTATCTGGTAGTTGATCCCAGGTTCTCTGGAAGAGGAGACAATGCTGTTAATTGTTGAGCCCTTTCAGTGGCGCCACCCATATTTAAATATTTAGAAGTATATGTGAGTATATATTTCTCCAGAATCTGACACCCTCTTCTGGAGTGTCTGAAGACAGCTACAGTGTACTTATATATAATAAATACATAAATAAATAAATAAATAAATAAATAAATAAACATTTTTGAAAAAGGATAAGAAAGAAAGTAAGACCAGGCAGGCCTGCCATCCTTATCTCTGTCTGTCTGTCTGTCTGTCTGATCCCCTGGAACAGGAGATGGGCCACCATATAGTTGCTGGTAGTTGATTCAAGGTTCTCTGGAAGAGGAGACAATGCTGTTAAATGTTGAGCCCTTTCAGTGGCCCCACACTTCTTTAAATATTTAGAAGTATATGTGAGGCTGTGTTTATGTACATCAAATTCAGATTATAAGAGGATTTAGATTCTCCAGAATCTGACACCCTCTACTGGAGTGACTGAAAACAGCTACAGTGTACTTATATATAATAAATACATAAATAAATAAATAAATAAATAAATAAATAAATAAATAAACATTTTTTAAAAGTATAAGAAATAAAGAAAGACCAGGCAGGCCTGCCATCCTTATCTCTGTCTCTCTGTCTGTCTGTCTGTCTGATCCACTGGAACTGGAGATGGGCCACCATAAGGTGCTGGTAGTTTATCCCAGGTTCTCTGAAAGAGGAGACAATGCTGTTAATTGTTGAGCCCTCTCAGTGGCCCCACACATCTTTAAATTTTTAGAAGTATATGTGAGGCTGTGTTTATGTACATCATATGCAGACCATAAGAGGGATTTTGATTCTCCAGAATCTGACACCCTCTTCTGGAGTGTCTGAAGACAGCTACAGTGTACTTATATCTAATAAATACATAAATAAATATATAAATAAACATTTTTTAAAAAGGATAAGAAAGAAAGAAAGACCAGGCAGGCCTGCCATCCTTAGCACTGTCTGTATGTCTGTCTGTCTGATCCCCTGGAACTGGAGATGGGCCACTATATAGTTGCTGGTAGTTGACCCAGGTACTCTGGAAGAGGAGACAATGCTGTTAATTGTTGAGCTTTTAGAGTGGCCCCACCCTTCTTTAAATTTTTAGAAGTATATGTGAGGCTGTGTTTATGTACATCATATGCAGACCATAAGAGGGATTTAGATTATCCAGAATCTGACACCCTCTTCTGTAGTGTCTGAACAGCTACAGTGTACTTATATCTACTAAATACATAAATAAATAAATAAATAAATAAACATTTTTTAAAAAGGATAAGAAAGAAAGAAAGCCCAGGCAGGCCTGCCATCCATATCTCTGCCTGTCTGTCTGTCTGTCTATCTGATCCCCGGGAACTGGAGATGGGCCACCATATAGTTGCTGGTAGTTGATCCAAGGTTCTCTGGAAGAGGAGACAATGCTCTTAATTGTTGAGCCCTTTCAGTGGCCCCACACTTCTTTAAATATTTAGAAGTATATGTGAGGCTGTGTTTATGTACATCATATTCAGATTATAAGAGGATTTAGATTCTCCAGAATCTGACACCCTCTACTGGAGTGTCTGAAGACAGCTACATTGTACTTATATGTAATAAATAAATAAATAAATAAACATTTTTTAAAAAGGATAAGAAACAAAGTAAGACCAGGCAGGCCTGCCATCCTTATCTCTGTCTGTCTGTCTGTCTGTCTGTCTGATCCCCTGGAACTGGAGATGGGCCACCATATAGTTGCTGGTAGTTGATCCAAGGTTCTCTGGAAGAGGAGACAATGCTCTTAATTGTTGGGCCCTTTCAGTGGCCCCACACTTCTTTAAATATTTAGAAGTATATGTGAGCTGTGTTTAAGAACATCATATTCAGATTATAAGAGGATTTAGATTCTCCAGAATCTGACACCCTCTACTGGAGTGTCTGAAGACAGCTACATTGTACTTATATGTAATAAATAAATAAATAAATAAACATTTTTTAAAAAGGATAAGAAAGAAAGTAAGACCAGGCAGGCCTGCCATCCTTATCTCTGTCTGTCTGTCTGTCTGTCTGTCTGATTCCCTGGAACTGGAGATGGGCTACCATATAGTTGCTGGTAGTTGATCCCAGGTTCTCTGGAAGAGGAGACAATGCTGTTAATTGTTGAGCCCTATCAGTGGCCCTACCCATCTTTAAATTTTTAGAAGTGTATGTGAGGCTGTGTTTATGTACATCATATGCACACCAGAAGAGGGATTTAGATTCATCAGAATCTGACACCCTCTTCTGGAGTGTCTGAAGACAGCTACAGTGTACTTATATCTAATAAATACATAAATAAATACAATTTTTTTAAAAAGGATAAGAAAGAAAGAAAGACCATGCAGGCCTGCCATACTTATCCTTGTCTGTCTGTCTGTCTGTCTGATACCCTGGCAGTGGAGATGGGCCACCATATAGTTGCAGGTAGTTGATCCCAGGTTCTCTGAATGAGGAGACAATGCTGTTAATTGCTGAGCCCTTACAGTGCCCCCCCCCACCTTTAAATTTTAAGAACTAATCATGAGGCTGTGTTTATGTACATCATATGCAGACCATAAGAGGGATTTAGATTCTCCAGAATCTGACACCTTCTTCTGGAGTGTCTGAAGACGGCTACAGTGTACTTATATCTAATAAACATATAAATAAATAAATAACCATTTTTTAAAAGGATAAGAAAGAAAGAAAGACCAGGCAGGCCTGCCATCCTTATCTCTGTCAGTCTGTCTGTCTGTCAGTCTGTCTGATCCCCTGGAACTGGAGATGGGCCACCATATAGTTGCTGTTAGTTGATCCCAGGTTCTCTGGAAGAGGAGACAATGCTGTTAATAGTTGATCCCTTTCAGAGGCTCCACCTATCTTTAAATTTTTAGAAGTATATGTTAGGCTGTGTTTATGTACATCATATGCAGACCATTAGAGGGATTTAGATTCTCCAGAATCTGACCCCCTCTTCTGGAGTGTCTGAAGACAACTACAGTGTACTTATATCTAATAAATACATATATAAATAAATATAAATAAATAAATAAACATTATTTTAAAAGGATAAGAAAGAAAGAAAGACCAGGCAGGCCTGCCATCCTAATCTCTGTCTGTCTGTCTGTCTGTCTTATCCCCTGGAACTGGAGATGGGCCACCTTGTAGTTGCTGGTAGTTGTTCCCAGGTTCTCTGGAAGAGGAGACAATTCTGTTAATTGTTGAGCCCTTTCAGTGGCCCCACCCATTTTTAATTTTTAGAAGTACATGTGATGCTGTGTTTATGTACATCATATTCAGACCATAAGAGGGATTTAGATGCTCTAGAATCTGTCACCCTCTTATGGAGTGTCTGAAGACGGCTACAGTGTACCTATATCTAATAAATACATAAATAAATAAATAAATAAATAAATAAATAAATAAACATTTTTTAAAAAGTATAAGAAAGAAAGTAAGACCAGGCAGGCCTGCCATCCTTATCTCTGTCTCTCTGTCTGTCTGTCTGTCTGATCCACTGGAACTGGAGATGGGCCACCATAAGGTGCAGGTAGTTTATCCCAGGTTCTCTGAAAGAGGAGACAATGCTGTTAATTGTTGAGCCCTCTCAGTGGCCCCACACATCTTTAAATTTTTAGAAGTATATGTGAGGCTGTGTTTATGTACATCATATGCAGACCATAAGAGGGATTTAGATTCTCCAGAATCTGACACCCTCTTCTGGAGTGTCTGAAGACAGCTACAGTGTACTTATATCTAATAAATACATAAATAAATATATAAATGAACATATTTTAAAAAAGGATAAGAAAGAAAGAAAGAAAGACCAGGCAGGCCTGCCATCCTTATCTCTGTCTGTCTGTCTGTCAGTCGTTCTGATCCCCTGGAACTGGAGATGGGCCACCATATAGGTGCTGGTAGTTGATCCCAGGTTCTCTGGAAGAGGAATCAATGCTGTTAATTGTTGAGCGCTTTCAGTGGCCCCACCCATCGTTAAATTTTTGTAGTATATGTGAGGCTGTGTTTATGTACATCATATGCAGACCATAAGAGGGATTTAGATTCTCCAGAATCTGACACCCTCTTCTGGAGTGTCTGAAGATAGCTACAGTGTACTTATATCTAATAAATACATAAATAAATAAACATTTTTTAAAAAGGATAATAAAGAAAGAAAGAACAGGCAGGCCTGCCATCCTAATCTCTGTCAGTCTGTCTGTCTGTCAGACGGTCTGATCCCTTGGAACTGGAGATGGGCCACCATATAGTTGCTGTTAGTTGATCCCAGGTTCTCTGGAAGAGGAGACAATGCTATTAATTGTTGAGCCCTTTCAGTGGCTCCACCTATCTTTAAATTTTTAGAAGTATATGTTAGGCTGTGTTTATGTAGATAATATGCAGACCATAAGAGGGATTTAGATTCTCCAGAATCTGACACCCTCTTCTGGATTGTCTGAAGACAACTACAGTGTACTTATATCTAATGAATACATACATATATAAATAAATAAATAAATAAACATTATTTTAAAAGGATAAGAAAGAAAGAAAGACCAGGCAGGCCTGCCATACTTATCTCTGTCTGTCTGTCTGTCTGTCTGATCCCCTGGAACTGGAGATGGGGCACCTTGTAGGTGCTGGTAGTTGATCCCAGTTTCTCTTGAAGAGGAGACAATGCTGTTAATTGTTGAGCCCTTTCAGTGGCCCCATTCATTTTTAATTTTTACAAGTATATGTGAGGCTGTGTTTATGTACATCATATTCAGACCATAAGAGGGATTTAGATTCTCCAGAATCTGACACCATCTTCTGGAGTGTCTGAAGACGGCTACAGTGTACTTATATCTAATAAATACATAAATAAATAAATAAATGAATAAATAAACATTTTTTAAAAAGTATAAGAATGAAAGAAAGACCAGTCAGGCCTGCCATCCATATCTCTGTCTCTCTGTCTGTCTGTCTGTCTGATCCACTGGAACTGGAGATGGGCCACCATAAGGTGCTGGTAGTTTATCCCAGGTTCTCTGAAAGAGGAGACAATGCTGTTAATTGTTGAGCCCTCTCAGTGGCCCCACAAATCTTTATATTTTTAGAAGTATATGTGAGGATGTGTTTATGTACATCATATGCAGACCATAAAAGGGATTTAGATTCTCCAGAATCTGACACCCTCTTCTGGAGTGTCTGAAGACAGCTACAGTGTACTTATATCTAATAAATACATAAATAAATATATAAATAAACATTTTTTTAAAAAGGATAATAAAGAAAGAAAGACCAGGCAGGCCTGCCATCCTTATCACTGTCTGTATGTCTGTCTGTCTGATCCCCTGGAACTGGAGATGGGCGACCATATAGTTGCTGGTAGTTGATCCCAGGTACTCTGGAAGAGGAGACAATGCTGTTAATTGTTGAGCTTTTAGAGTGGCCCCACCCTTCTTTAAATTTTTAGAAGTATATGTGAGGCTGTGTTTATGTACATCATATGCAGACCATAAGAGGGATTTAGATTCTCCAGAATCTGACACCCTCTTCTGGAGTGTCTGAAGACAGCTACAGTGTACTTATATCTAATAAATACATAAATAAATAAATAAATAAATAATAAATAATCATTATTTAAACCGAATAAGAAAAAAAGAAAGACCAGGCAGGCCTACCATCCTTATCTCTGTCTGTCTGTCTGTCAGTCGTTCTGATCCCCTGGAACTGGAGATGGGCCACCATATAGGTGCTGGTAGTTGATCCCAGGTTCTCTGGAAGAGGAATCAATGCTGTTAATTGTTGAGCGCTTTCAGTGGCCCCACCCATCGTTAAATTTTTAGTAGTATATGTGAGGCTGTGTTTATGTACATCATATGCAGACCATAAGAGGGATTTAGATTCTCCAGAATCTGACACCCTCTTCTGGAGTGTCTGAAGATAGCTACAGTGTACTTATATCTAATAAATACATAAATAAATAAACATTTTTTAAAAAGGATAATAAAGAAAGAAAGACCAGGCAGGCCTGCCATCCTAATCTCTGTCAGTCTGTCTGTCTGTCAGACGGTCTGATCCCTTGGAACTGGAGATGGGCCACCATATAGTTGCTGTTAGTTGATCCCAGGTTCTCTGGAAGAGGAGACAATGCTATTAATTGTTGAGCCCTTTCAGTGGCTCCACCTATCTTTAAATTTTTAGAAGTATATGTTAGGCTGTGTTTATGTAGATAATATGCAGACCATAAGAGGGATTTAGATTCTCCAGAATCTGACACCCTCTTCTGGATTGTCTGAAGACAACTACAGTGTACTTATATCAAATGAATACATACATATATAAATAAATAAATAAATAAACATTATTTTAAAAGGATAAGAAAGAAAGAAAGACCAGGCAGGCCTGCCATACTTATCTCTGTCTGTCTGTCTGTCTGTCTGATCCCCTGGAACTGGAGATGGGCCACCTTGTAGGTGCTGGTAGTTGATCCCAGTTTCTCTTGAAGAGGAGACAATGCTGTTAATTGTTGAGCCCTTTCAGTGGCCCCATTCATTTTTAATTTTTACAAGTATATGTGAGGCTGTGTTTATGTACATCATATTCAGACCATAAGAGGGATTTAGATTCTCCAGAATCTGACACCATCTTCTGGAGTGTCTGAAGACGGCTACAGTGTACTTATATCTAATAAATACATAAATAAATAAATAAATGAATAAATAAACATTTTTTAAAAAGTATAAGAATGAAAGAAAGACCAGTCAGGCCTGCCATCCATATCTCTGTCTCTCTGTCTGTCTGTCTGTCTGATCCACTGGAACTGGAGATGGGCCACCATAAGGTGCAGGTAGTTTATCCCAGGTTCTCTGAAAGAGGAGACAATGCTGTTAATTGTTGAGCCCTCTCAGTGGCCCCACACATCTTTAAATTTTTAGAAGTATATGTGAGGCTGTGTTTATGTACATCATATGCAGACCATAAGAGGGATTTAGATTCTCCAGAATCTGACACCCTCTTCTGGAGTGTCTGAAGACAGCTACAGTGTACTTATATCTAATAAATACATAAATAAATATATAAATGAACATATTTTAAAAAAGGATAAGAAAGAAAGAAAGAAAGACCAGGCAGGCCTGCCATCCTTATCACTGTCTGTATGTCTGTCTGTCTGATCCCCTGGAACTGGAGATGGGCGACCATATAGTTGCTGGTAGTTGATCCCAGGTACTCTGGAAGAGGAGACAATGCTGTTAATTGTTGAGCTTTTAGAGTGGCCCCACCCTTCTTTAAATTTTTAGAAGTATATGTGAGGCTGTGTTTATGTACATCATATGCAGACCATAAGAGGGATTTAGATTCTCCAGAATCTGACACCCTCTTCTGGAGTGTCTGAAGACAGCTACAGTGTACTTATATCTAATAAATACATAAATAAATAAATAAATAAATAAATAAATAATAAATAATCATTATTTAAACCGAATAAGAAAAAAAGAGAGACCAGGCAGGCCTACCATCCTTATCTCTGTCTGTCTGTCTGTCAGTCGTTCTGATCCCCTGGAACTGGAGATGGGCCACCATATAGGTGCTGGTAGTTGATCCCAGGTTCTCTGGAAGAGGAATCAATGCTGTTAATTGTTGAGCGCTTTCAGTGGCCCCACCCATCGTTAAATTTTTAGTAGTATATGTGAGGCTGTGTTTATGTACATCATATGCAGACCATAAGAGGGATTTAGATTCTCCAGAATCTGACACCCTCTTCTGGAGTGTCTGAAGATAGCTACAGTGTACTTATATCTAATAAATACATAAATAAATAAACATTTTTTAAAAAGGATAATAAAGAAAGAAAGAACAGGCAGGCCTGCCATCCTAATCTCTGTCAGTCTGTCTGTCTGTCAGACGGTCTGATCCCTTGGAACTGGAGATGGGCCACCATATAGTTGCTGTTAGTTGATCCCAGGTTCTCTGGAAGAGGAGACAATGCTATTAATTGTTGAGCCCTTTCAGTGGCTCCACCTATCTTTAAATTTTTAGAAGTATATGTTAGGCTGTGTTTATGTAGATAATATGCAGACCATAAGAGGGATTTAGATTCTCCAGAATCTGACACCCTCTTCTGGATTGTCTGAAGACAACTACAGTGTACTTATATCTAATGAATACATACATATATAAATAAATAAATAAATAAACATTATTTTAAAAGGATAAGAAAGAAAGAAAGACCAGGCAGGACTGCCATACTTATCTCTGTCTGTCTGTCTGTCTGTCTGATCCCCTGGAACTGGAGATGGGCCACCTTGTAGGTGCTGGTAGTTGATCCCAGTTTCTCTTGAAGAGGAGACAATGCTGTTAATTGTTGAGCCCTTTCAGTGGCCCCATTCATTTTTAATTTTTACAAGTATATGTGAGGCTGTGTTTATGTACATCATATTCAGACCATAAGAGGGATTTAGATTCTCCAGAATCTGACACCATCTTCTGGAGTGTCTGAAGACGGCTACAGTGTACTTATATCTAATAAATACATAAATAAATAAATAAATAAATAAATAAACATTTTTTAAAAAGTATAAGAATGAAAGAAAGACCAGTCAGGCCTGCCATCCATATCTCTGTCTCTCTGTCTGTCTGTCTGTCTGATCCACTGGAACTGGAGATGGGCCACCATAAGGTGCTGGTAGTTTATCCCAGGTTCTCTGAAAGAGGAGACAATGCTGTTAATTGTTGAGCCCTCTCAGTGGCCCCACAAATCTTTATATTTTTAGAAGTATATGTGAGGATGTGTTTATGTACATCATATGCAGACCATAAAAGGGATTTAGATTCTCCAGAATCTGACACCCTCTTCTGGAGTGTCTGAAGACAGCTACAGTGTACTTATATCTAATAAATACATAAATAAATATATAAATAAACATTTTTTTAAAAAGGATAAGAAAGAAAGAAAGACCAGGCAGGCCTGCCATCCTTATCACTGTCTGTATGTCTGTCTGTCTGATCCCCTGGAACTGGAGATGGGCCACCATATAGTTGCTGGTAGTTGATCCCAGGTACTCTGGAATACGAGACAATGCTGTTAATTGTTGAGCTTTTAGAGTGGCCCCACCCTTCTTTAAATTTTTAGAAGTATATGTGAGGCTGTGTTTATGTACATCATATGCAGACCATAAGAGGGATTTAGATTCTCCAGAATCTGACACCCTCTTCTGGAGTGTATGAAGACAGCTACAGTGTACTTATATCTAATAAATACATAAATAAATAAATAAATAAATAATAAATAATCATTATTTAAACCGAATAAGAAAAAAAGAAAGACCAGGCAGGCCTACCATCCTTATCTCTGTCTGTCTGTCTGTCAGTCGTTCTGATCCCCTGGAACTGGAGATGGGCCACCATATAGGTGCTGGTAGTTGATCCCAGGTTCTCTGGAAGAGGAATCAATGCTGTTAATTGTTGAGCGCTTTCAGTGGCCCCACCCATCGTTAAATTTTTGTAGTATATGTGAGGCTGTGTTTATGTACATCATATGCAGACCATAAGAGGGATTTAGATTCTCCAGAATCTGACACCCTCTTCTGGAGTGTCTGAAGATAGCTACAGTGTACTTATATCTAATAAATACATAAATAAATAAACATTTTTTAAAAAGGATAATAAAGAAAGAAAGACCAGGCAGGCCTGCCATCCTAATCTCTGTCAGTCTGTCTGTCTGTCAGACGGTCTGATCCCTTGGAACTGGAGATGGGCCACCATATAGTTGCTGTTAGTTGATCCCAGGTTCTCTGGAAGAGGAGACAATGCTATTAATTGTTGAGCCCTTTCAGTGGCTCCACCTATCTTTAAATTTTTAGAAGTATATGTTAGGCTGTGTTTATGTAGATAATATGCAGACCATAAGAGGGATTTAGATTCTCCAGAATCTGACACCCTCTTCTGGATTGTCTGAAGACAACTACAGTGTACTTATATCTAATGAATACATACATATATAAATAAATAAATAAATAAACATTATTTTAAAAGGATAAGAAAGAAAGAAAGACCAGGCAGGCCTGCCATACTTATCTCTGTCTGTCTGTCTGTCTGTCTGATCCCCTGGAACTGGAGATGGGCCACCTTGTAGGTGCTGGTAGTTGAT
This sequence comes from Mus caroli, assembly GCF_978045245.1. Lineage (NCBI taxonomy): Eukaryota > Metazoa > Chordata > Mammalia > Rodentia > Muridae > Mus > Mus caroli. The sequence goes on from NW_028227649.1 coordinate 40,669, forward strand.
CCCAGTTTCTCTTGAAGAGGAGACAATGCTGTTAATTGTTGAGCCCTTTCAGTGGCCCCATTCATTTTTAATTTTTACAAGTATATGTGAGGCTGTGTTTATGTACATCATATTCAGACCATAAGAGGGATTTAGATTCTCCAGAATCTGACACCATCTTCTGGAGTGTCTGAAGACGGCTACAGTGTACTTATATCTAATAAATACATAAATAAATAAATAAATGAATAAATAAACATTTTTTAAAAAGTATAAGAATGAAAGAAAGACCAGTCAGGCCTGCCATCCATATCTCTGTCTCTCTGTCTGTCTGTCTGTCTGATCCACTGGAACTGGAGATGGGCCACCATAAGGTGCTGGTAGTTTATCCCATGTTCTCTGAAAGAGGAGACAATGCTGTTAATTGTTGAGCCCTCTCAGTGGCCCCACAAATCTTTATATTTTTAGAAGTATATGTGAGGATGTGTTTATGTACATCATATGCAGACCATAAAAGGGATTTAGATTCTCCAGAATCTGACACCCTCTTCTGGAGTGTCTGAAGACAGCTACAGTGTACTTATATCTAATAAATACATAAATAATTATATAAATAAACATTTTTTTAAAAAGGATAAGAAAGAAAGAAAGACCAGGCAGGCCTGCCATCCTTATCACTGTCTGTATGTCTGTCTGTCTGATCCCCTGGAACTGGAGATGGGCCACCATATAGTTGCTGGTAGTTGATCCCAGGTACTCTGGAATACGAGACAATGCTGTTAATTGTTGAGCTTTTAGAGTGGCCCCACCCTTCTTTAAATTTTTAGAAGTATATGTGAGGCTGTGTTTATGTACATCATATGCAGACCATAAGAGGGATTTAGATTTTCCAGTATCTGACACCCTCTTCTGGAGTGTCTGAACAGCTACAGTGTACATATATCTAATAATAAATAAATAAATAAATAAATAAATAAATAAATAAATAAATAAATAAACATTTTTTTAAAAAAAGGATAAGAAATAAAGAAAGACCAGGCAGGCCTGCCATCCTTATCTCTGTCTGTCTGTCTGTCTGTCTGATCCCCTGGAACTGGAGATGGGCCACCTTTTAGGTGCTGGTAGTTGATCCCAGGTTCTCTGGAAGAGGAGACAATGCTGTTAATTGTTGAGTCCTTTCAGTGGCCCCACCTATTTATAATTTTTAGAAGTATATGTGAGGCTGTGTTTATTTACATCATATTCAGACCATAAGAGGGATTTAGATACTCTAGAATCTGACACCCTCTTCTGGAGTGTCTGAAGACGGCTACAGTGTACTTATATCTAATAAATAAATAAATAAATAAATAAATAAATAAATAAATAAATAAATAAATAAACATTTTTTAAAAAGTATAAGAAATAAAGAAAGACCAGGCAGTCCTGCCATCCATATCTCTGTCTCTCTGTCTGTCTGTCTGTCTGATCCCCTTGGAACTGGAGATGGGCCACCATAAGGTGCTGGTAGTTTATCCCAGGTTCTCTGAAAGAGGAGACAATGCTGTTAATTGTTGAGCCCTCTCATTGGCCCCGCCCATCTTTAAATTTTTAGAAGTATATGCAAGGCTGTGTTTATGTACCGAATATGCAGACCATAAGAGGGATTTAGATTCTCCAGAATCTGACACACTCTTCTGGAGTGTCTGAAGACAGCTACAGTGTACATATATCTAATAAATACATAAATAAATATATAAATAAACATTTTTTAAAAAAGGATAAGAAAGAAAGAAAGACCAGGCAGGCCTGCCAATCTTATCACTGTCTGTATGTCTGTCTGTCTGATCCCCTGGAACTGCAGATGGGCCACCATATAGTTGCTGGTAGTTGATCCCAGGTCCTCTGGAAGAGGAGACAATGCTGTTAATTGTTGAGCTTTTAGAGTGGCCCCACCCTTCTTTAAATTTTTAGAAGTATATGTGAGGCTGTGTTTATGTACATCGTATGCAGACCATAAGAGGGATTTAGATTCTCTAGAATCTGACACCCTCTTCTGGAGTGTCTGAACAGCTACAGTGTACTTATATCTAATAATAAATAAATAAATAAATAAATAAATAAATAAATAAATAAATAAATAAACAAACATTTTTTTTAAAAAGGATAAGAAAGAAAGAAAGACCAGGCAGGCCTGCCATCCTTATCTCTGTCTCTCTGTCTGTCTGTCTGTCTGATGCACTGGAACTGGAGATGGGCCACCATAAGGTGCTGGTCGTTTATTCCAGGTTCTCTGAAAGAGGAGACAATGCTGTTAATTGTTGAGCCCTCTCAGTGGCCCCACACATCTTTAAATTTTTAGAAGTATATGTGAGGCTGTGTTTATGTACATCATATGCAAACCATAAGAGGGATTTTGATTCTCCAGAATCTGACACCCTCTTCTGGAGTGTCTGAAGACGGCTACAGTGTACTTATATCTAATAAATAAATAAATAAATAAATAAATAAATAAATAAATAAACATTTTTTAAAAAGTATAAGAAATAAAGAAAGACCAGGAAGACCTGCCATCCTTATCTCTGCGTCTCTGTCTGTCTGTCTGTCTGTCTGTCTGATCCACTGGAACTGGAGATGGGCCACCATAAGGTGCTGGTAGTTTATCCCAGGTTCTCTGAAAGAGGAGACAATGCTGTTAATTGTTGAGCCCTCTCAGTGGCCCCACACATCTTTAAATTTTTAGAAGTATATGTGAGTCTCTGTTTATGTACATCATATGCAGACCATACGAGGGATTTAGATTCTCCAGAATCTGACACCCTCTTCTGGAGTGTCTGAAGACAGCTACAGTGTACTTATATCTAATAAATACATAAATAAATATATAAATGAACATTTTTTTTAAAAAGGATAACAAAGAAAGAAAGACCAGGCAGGCCTGCCATCCTTATCACTGTCTGTATGTCTGTCTGTCTGATCCCCTGGAACTGGAGATGGACCACCATATAGTTGCTGGTAGTTGATCCCAGGTACTCTGGAAGAGGAGACAATGCTGTTAATTGTTGAGCTTTTAGAGTGGCCCCACCCTTCTTCAAATTTTTAGAAGTATATGTGAGGCTGTGTTTATGTACATCATATGAAGTCCATAAGAGGGATTTAGATTCTCCAGAATATGACACCCTCTTCTGAAGTGTCTGAAGACAGCTACAGTGTACTTATATCTAATAAATATATATATAAATAAATAAACATTTTTAAAATGTATAAGAAGAAAGAAAAACCAGGCAGGCCTGCAATCCTTGTCTGTCTGCCTGTATGTATGTCTGTCTGATCCCCTGGAACTGGAGATGGGCCACAATATAGTTGCTGGTAGTTGATCCCAGGTCCTCTAGAAGAGGAGACAATGCTGTTAATTGTTGAGCCCTTTCAGAGGCCCCAAACATCTTTAAATTTTTAGAAGTATATGTGAGGCTGTGTTTATGTACATCATATGCAGACCATAAGAGGGATATAGATTCTCCAGAATCTGACACCCTCTTCTGGAGAATCTGAAGACAGCTACAGTGTACTTATATCTAATAAATACATACATAAATTAATTAATTAATTAATTAATTAATTAATAAACAATTTTAAAAAGGATAAGAAAGAATGAAAAATCAGGCAGGCCTGCCATCCTTATCTCTGTCTGTCTGTCTGTCTGTCTGATCCCCTGCAACTTGAGATGGGCCACCACATAGTTGCTGGTAGTTGATCCCACGTTCTCTGGAAGAGGAGACAATGGTGTTAATTGTTGAGCCCTTTCAGTGGGCCCACCCATCTTTAAATTTTTAGAAGTATATGTGAGTCTGTGTTTATGTACATCATATGCAGACCATAAGAGGGATTTAGATTCTCCAGAATCTGACACCCTCTTCTGGAGTGTCTGAAGACAACTACAGTGTACTTATATCTAATAAATACATAAATAAATAAATAAATAAATAAATAAATAAATAAATAAATAAACATTTTTTTAAAAAAGGATAAGAATGAAAGATAGACCAGGCAGGCCTGCCATCCTTATCACTGTCTGTCTGTCTGTCTGTCTGATCCCCTGGAACTGGAGATGGGCCACCTTTTAGGTGCTGGTAGTTGATCCCAGGTTCTCTGGAAGAGGAGACAATGCTGTTAATTGTTGAGTCCTTTCAGTGGCCCCACCTATTTATAATTTTTAGAAGTATATGTGAGGCTGTGTGTATGTACATCATATTCAGACCATAAGAGGGATTTAGATTCTCTAGAATCTGACACCCTCTTCTGGAGTGTCTGAAGACGGCTACCGTGTACTTATATCTAATAAATACATAAATAAATAAATAAATGAATAAATAAATAAATAAACATTTTTTAAAAAGTATAAGAAATAAAGAAAGACCAGGCAGGCCTGCCATCCTTATCTCTGTCTCTCTGTCTGTCTGTCTGTCTGTCTGATCCACTGGAACTGGAGATGGGCCACCATAAGGTGCTGGTAGTTTATCCCAGGTTCTCTGAAAGAGGAGACAATGCTGTTAATTGTTGAGCCCTCTCAGTGGCCCCACACATCTTTAAATTTTTAGAAGTATATGTGAGGCTGTGTTTATGTATATCATATACAGACCATAAGAGGGATTTAGATTCTCCAGAATCTGACACCATCTTCTGGAGTGTCTGAAGACAGCTACAGTGTACTTATATCTAATAAATACATAAATAAATATATAAATAAACATTTTTTTAAAAAGGATAAGAAAGAAAGAAAGACCAGGCAGGCCTGCCATCCTTATCACTGTCTGTATGTCTGTCTGTCTGATCCTCTGGAACTGGAGATGGGCCAACATATAGTTGCTGGTAGTTGATCCCAGGTACTCTGGAAGAGGAGACAATGCTGTTAATTGTTGAGCTTTTAGAGTGGCCCCACCCTTCTTTAAATTTTTAGAAGTATATGTGAGGCTGTGTTTATGTACATCAAAGCAGTACATTAGAGGGATTTAGATTCTCCAGAATATGACACCGTCTTCTGAAATGTCTAAAGAAAGCTACAGTGTACTTATATCTAATAAATATATATATATAAATAAATAAACATTTTTAAAATGTATAAGAAGAAAGAAAAACCAGGCAGGCCTGCAATCCTTGTCTGTCTGTCTGTATGTATGTCTGTCTGATCCCCTGGAACTGGAGATGGGCCACAATATAGTTGCTGGTAGTTGATCCCAGGTCCTCTGGAAGAGGAGACAATGCTGTTAATTGTTGAGCCCTTTCAGTGGCCCCAACCATCTTTAAATTTTTAGAAGTATATGTGAAGCTGTGTTTATGTACATCATATGCAGACCATAAGAGGGATATAGATTCTCCAGAATCTGACACCCTCTTCTGGAGAGTCTGAAGACAGCTACAGTGTACTTATATCTAATAAATACATAAATAAATAAATAAATTAATTAATTAATTAATAAATAAATAAACAATTTTAAAAAGGATAAGAAAGAAAGAAAAATCAGGCAGGCCTGCCATCCTTATCTCTGTCTGTCTGTCTGTCTGTCTGATCCCCTGCAACTTGAGATGGGCCACCACATAGTTGCTGGTAGTTGATCCCACGTTCTCTGGAAGAGGAGACAATGATGTTAATTGTTGAGCCCTTTCAGTGGGCCCACCCATCTTTAAATTTTTAGAAGTATATGTGAGGCTGTGTTTATGTACATCATATGCAGACCATAAGAGCGATTTAGATTCTCCAGAAGATGACACCCTCTTCTAGAGTGTCTGAAGACAGCTATAGTGTACTTATATCTAATAAATACATAAATAAATAAATAAATAAATAAATAAATAAATAAATAAACATTTTTTTAAAAGTACAAGAAAGAAAGAAAGACCAGGCAGGCCTCCATCCTTACCTCTGTCAGCCTGTCTGTCTGTCTGATCCCCTGGAACTGGAGATGGGCCACTTTTAGGTGCTGGTAGTTTATCCCAGGTTCTCTGAAAGAGGAGACAATGCTGTTAATTGTTGAGCCCTTTCAGTGGCTCCACCTATCTTTAAATTTTTAGAAGTATATGTTAGGCTGTGTTTACGTACATCATATGCAGACCATAAGAGGGATTTAGATTCTCCAGAATCTGACACCCTCTTCTGGAGTGTCTGAAGACAACTACAGTGTACTTATATCTAATAAATACATACATAAATAAATAAATAAATAAATAAATAAATAAATAAACATTATTTTAAAAGGATAAGAAAGAAAGAAAAACCAGGCAGGCCTGCCCTCCTTATCTCTGTCTGTCTGTCTGTCTGTCTGATCCCCTGGAACTGGAGATGGGCCACCTTTTAGGTGCTGGTAGTTGATCCCAGGTTCTCTGGAAGAGGAGACAATGCTGTTAATTGTTGAGTCCTTTCAGTGGCCCCACCTATTTATAATTTTTAGAAGTATATGTGAGGCTGTGTTTATGTACATCATATTCAGACCATAAGAGGGATTCAGATTCTCTAGAATCTGACACCCTCTTCTGGAGTGTCTGAAGACGTCTACAGTGTACTTATATAATAAATAAATAAATAAATGAATAAATAAATAAATAAATAAACATTTTTTAAAAAGTATAAGAAATAAAGAAAGACCAGGCAGGCCTGCCATCCATATCTCTGTCTCTCTGTCTGTATGTCTGTCTGATCCTCTGGAACTGGAGATGGGCCACCATAAGGTGCTGGTAGTTTATCCCAGGTTCTCTGAAAGAGGAGACAATGCTGTTAATTGTTGAGCCCTCTCAGTGGCCCCCCCCATCTTTCAATTTTTAGAAGTATATGCGAGGCTGTGTTTATGTACCGAATATGCAGACCATAAGAGGGATTTAATTCTCCAGAATCTGACACCCTCTTCTGGAGGGTCTGAAGACAGCTACAGTGTACATATATCTAATAAATACATAAATAAATATATAAATAAACATTTTTTTAAAAAGGATAAGAAAGAAAGAAAGACCAGGCAGGCCTGCCATCCTTATCACTGTCTGTATGTCTGTCTGTCTGATCCTCTGGAACTGGAGATGGGCCACCATATAGTTGCTGGTAGTTGATCCCAGGTACTCTGGAAGAGGAGACAATGCTGTTATTGTTGAGCTTTTAGAGTGGCCCCACCCTTCTTTAAATTATTAGAAGTATATGTGAGGCTGTGTTTATGTACATCATATGCAGACCATAAGAGGGATTTAGATTCTCCAGAATCTGACACCCTCTTCTGGAGTGTCTGAAAGCAGCTACAGTGTACATATATCTAATAAATACATAAATAAATATATAAATAAACGTTTTTTAAAAAGGATAAGAAAGAAAGAAAGACCAGGCAAGCCTGCCATCCTTATCACTCTCTGTATGTCTCTTTGTCTGATCCCCTGGAACTGGAGATGGGCCACCATATAGTTGCTGGTAGTTGATCCCAGGTACTCTGGAAGAGGAGACAATGCTGTTAATTGTTGAGCTTTTAGAGTGGCCCCACCCTTCTTTAAATTTTTAGAAATATATGTGAGGCTGTGTTTATGTACATCATATGCAGACCATAAGAGGGATTTAGATTCTCCAGAATATGACACCGTCTTCTGAAGTGTCTGAAGACAGCTACAGTGTACTTATATCTAATAAATATATATATAAATAAATAAACATTTTTAAAATGTATAAGAAAGAAAGAAAAACCAGGCAGGCCTGCAATCCTTGTCTGTCTGTTTGTATATATGTCTGTCTGATCGCCTGGAACTGGAGATGGGCCACAATATAGTTGCTGGTAGTTGATCCCTGGTCCTCTGAAGAGGAGACAATGGTGTTAATTGTTGAGCCCTTTCAGTGGGCCCACCCATCTTTAAATTTTTAGAAGTATATGTGAGGCTGTGTTTATGTACATCATATGCAGACCATAAGAGCGATTTAGATTTTCCAGAAGATGACACCCTCTTCTAGAGTGTCTGAAGACAGCTACAGTGTACTTATTTCTAATAAATACATAAATAAATAAATAAATAAATAAATAAATAAACATTTTTTTTTAAAAGTATAAGAAAGAAAGAAAGACTAGGTAGGCCTGCCCTCCTTATCTCTGTCTGTCTGTCTGTCTGATCCCCTGGAACTGGAGATGGGCTTCTTTTAGGTGCTGGTAGTTGATCCCAGGTTCTCTGGAAGAGGAGACAATGCTGTTAATTGTTGAGCCCTTTCAGTGGCTCCACCTATCTCTAAATTTTTAGAAGTATATGTTAGGCTGTGTTTACGTTCATCATATGCAGACCATAAGAGGGATTTAGATTCTCCAGAATCTGACACCCTCTTCTGGAGTGTCTGAAGACAACTACAGTGTACTTATATCTAATAAATACATAAATAAATAAATAAATAAATAAATAAATAAATAAATAAATAAATAAACAAACATTTTTTTAAAAGGATAAGAAAGAAAGAAAAACCAGGTAGGCCTGCCCTCCTTATCTCTGTCTGTCTGTCTGTCTGTCTGATCCCCTGGAAATGGAGATGGGCCACCATATAGTTGCTGTTAGTTGATCCCAGGTTCTCTGGAAGAAGAGACAATGCTGTTAATTGTTGAGCCCTTTCAGTGGCTCCACCTATCTTTAAATTTTTAGAAGTATATGTTAGGCTGTGTTTATGTACATCATATGCAGACCATAAGAGGGATTTAGATTCTCCAGAATCTGACACCCTCTTCTGGAGTGTCTAAAGACAACTACATTGTACTTATATCTAATAAATACATAAATAAATAAATAAATAAATAAATAAATAAATAAATAAACATTATTTTAAAAGGATAAGAAAGAAAGAAAAACCAGGCAGGCCTGCCCTTTTTATCTCTGTCTGTCTGTCTGTCTGATCCCCTGGAACTGGAGATGGGCCACAATATAGTTGCTGGTAGTTGATCCCAGGTTCTCTGGAATAAGAGACAATGCTGTTAATTGTTGAGCCCTTTCAGTGGGCCCACCCATCTTAAATTTTTAGAAGTGTATGTGAATCTGTGTTTATGTCCATCATATGCAAACCATAAGAGGGATTTATATTCTCCAGAATCTGACACCCTCTTCTGGAGTGTCTGAAGACAGCTACGGTGTACTTATATCTAATAAATACATAAATAAATAAATAAACATTTTTTAAAAAGGATAAGAAAGAAAGAAAAACCAGGGAGGCCTGCCACCCTTGTCTGTCTGTCTCTTTATCTTCCTGATCCCCTGGAACTGGAGATGGGCCACCATATAGTTGCTCATAGTTGATCCCAGGTTCTCTGGTAGAGGAGACAATGCTGTTAATTGTTGAGCCCTTTCAGTGGCCCCACACATCTTTAAATTTTTAGAAGTATATGTGAGGCTGTGTTTATGTACATCATATGCAGACCAAAAGAGGGATTTAGATTCTCCAGAATCTGACACCCTCTTCAGGAGTGTCTGAAGACAGCTACAGTGTACTTATATATAATAAATAAATAAATAAATAAATAAATAAATAAACATTTTTAAAAGTATAAGAAAGAAAGAAAGACCAGGCAGGCCTCCATCCTTATCTCTGTCTGTCTGTCTGTCTGTCTGATACCCTGGAACTGGAGATGGGACACCATATAGTTGCTGGTAGTTTATCCAAGGTTCTCTGGAAGAGGAGACAATGCTGTTAATTCATAAATAAACAAATAAACATTTTTAAAAAAGGATAATAAAGAAAGAGAGACCAGGCAGGCCTGCCATCCTTGTCTGTCTGTCTGTCTGTCTGATCCCCTGGAACTGGAGATGGGCCACCATATAGTTGCTGGTAGTTGATTCCAGGTTCTCTATAAGAGGAGACAATGCTGTTAATTGTTGATCCATTTCATTGGCCCCACACATCTTTAAATTTTTAGAAGTAAATGTGAGGCTGTGTTTATGTACATCATATGCAGACCATAAGAGGGATATAGATTCTCCAGAATCTGACACCCTCTTCTGGAGTGTCTGAAGACAGCTACAGTGTACTTATATCTAATAAATACATAAATAAATAAATAAATAAATAAATAAATAAATAAATAAATAAACAAACATTTTTTAAAAGGGATAAGAAAGAAAGAAAAACCAGGCAGGCCTGCCATCCTTGTCTGTCTTTCTCTCTGTCTGTCTGTCTTGCCTAGCCCCTTGAGTAGCCTAGCCTAGTCCCTTGCCTTGACTAGCCCAGCCCCTTGCCTAGCCTAGCCTAGCCCAGCCCTGCCTTGCCTATCCCTGCCTATCCCTGTCTTTAACCAGGCTTGCCTCGAACTCAGAATTTGACTGCCTCTGCCTCCAGAGTGCTCTCATTAAGAGCTCGAGCCACCACTGACTGTTGGGTTTTCTAAGTCTTACATAGGTATGGTCTGTTTCTCAGCTGTGAAACCCTAATTAACACATGTAGTCTTTCCTAGGTCAGCCATAGCTACAGACTGAGGCCTTTTCTAAAACAAAACAAAAGAAAACAAAAAATAGAAATAATAAAATAAATAAATTAAGCAACCACATGATATCTTTTCTTTCTTTCAATGATACTCAGAGCTTGAAGCAGTTCACCCATGAGACCTCAGCTCCGGACATTGAGGCTCTTTCCCTAACAAGTATTATGGCTGAACCTGAGGGCTTCTACTGCTGATTTGTGTACCCCACTTTAAAATAATAGTTGTTTTCAAAGGCTGCAGGTTCTTAGCCCTGTTCCTTGTTACAGTTGAGTCACAGCCCTGAAAGTTCAGTGGTAGTTAAAGGCACTGAGAAGGGCTTCCTATAGACATCAAAGACCAAGTCTTTGTTTTTAAAAAGTTAATCTGGATTCCCCCACCCCCTGGCATCCTTAGAATTCCTAGAAAGGAAGGCAGGGACCTGGACAGAAGGGTGCAAGGCTACTGGTGTTTGTAAGTGGTAACAGAAAGCTTTCTCTTGTTGGTACCCTACCCCAAGTTACACTGTCACTTCTTTTTCCTAGTTGTTGTTTTGTCGGTTTGTATTCTCAACATAGACCCTTTTACTTCCTAACCTTGGCTGTCCTGAACCTTACTGTCCTTGAACTCAGTGATTTGCCTGTCTTGCTGGGATGAAACTGTGAGCTACCATCCAGAAGGAAGCACCCTGCTGAGGTTAGATTGGGGTCTCTTCATTTTCCTCTATGAACATGCATATGGCAGGCCTGTTCTTTCTTTTTTACTTTTCCTTTTCTTTTTAAAGATTTATTTATTTATTATATTTAAGTATGCTGTAGCTATCTTCAGACAGTCCAGAAGAGGGTGTCAGATTCTGAAGAATCTAAATCATTCTTATTGTCTGCATATGATGTATATAAACACAGCCTCACATATACTCAAAAAAAAAAAAAAGAAAGATGTGGCTACAGAGAGGGCTCAACAATTAAGAGCATTGTCTCCTCTTCCAGAGAACCTGGGCTCAATTACCAGTATTATATATGGTGGCCCATCTCCAGTTCCAGGGGATCTAATACTCTGTTCTGGAGTCTGTGGGCACAGCATACACATGCAAAACATTCTTACACAATCATTGAGAGAGGAGAGAGAGGGGTTGAGAGAGAGGGGAGGTAATCATAACTCCTGACGAGTTTGAAGACCTGAGCTTCATCACTCACACAAATAAATAAATGCAAAATATTTTTTTATAAATAAACTCTGCCATTGCCCTTTAAAAATTCCTAGAAAACAAGTTTTATAAGCAACAGTTATATTTACTATATCTAAAGGACAGTCATGAGCATATTCAATAAATAGAAAAAGGCCTGTTAGTCTTAGAAATGGAAAAGACAAACCAAGGAAGGTTTGCAATTACATAATGAGGCAGCTCAGCCCAGCTCTAAGGTTGGAAATAAGACTCGAGAATAGGATACACCTGAAGACAGCCAGCCATTGTTTTTTGTTTTGGAGGCTGAAAGGATACACCTGAAGACAGCCAATGCTGTGTGATGGTGATCTGGTATTTTTTTTTTTTAATTTTTAAAAACTTTAACACTTTTTATAAAACTTTTATAAAAACTATTTATTATAAACTTTTCTTTCTTTCTTTCTTCTTTTCCTCACCCTAGCCCCTACCCTAGCCCTGTCTTTCACCAGGGTGGCCTCAAACTCAGAAACTGACTGCCTCTGCCTACAGAGTGCTCTCATTAAGAGCTTGAGCCACCACTGAATGTAGGGTTTTCTAAGCCTTACCTTGCTCTTGGTGTCTGTTCTCAGCTGTGAAACCCTAATTAACACAAGTAGGCAGTACTGGGTCAGCCAGAGCTACAGACGGAGGACTTCTCTAAAAACAAATAAAACAAAACAAAACAACAAATAGAAATAATAAAATACATAAATTAAGCAACCACAGCATAGCTTTTCTCTATCTAGGTGGTACTCAGAAATTCCAGCAGTTGGCCTGTGACACCTCAGCTCAGTATATGTGAGGCTGTGTTTATGTACATCCTATGCAGACCATAAGAGGGATTTACATTCTCCAGAATCTGACACCCTCCTCTGGAGTGTCTAAAGAAAGCGACAGTGTACTTATATCTAAGAAATACATAAATAAATAAATAAATAAATAAATAAATAAATAAATAAACAAATATTTTTTAAAAAGGATAAGAAAGAAAGAAAGACCAGGCAGGCCTGCCATCCTTATCTTTGTCTGTCTGTCTGTCTGATCCCCTGGAACTGGAGATGGGCCACCTTGTAGGTGCTGGTAGTTGATCCCACCTTCTCTGGAAGAGGAGACAATGCTGTTAATTGTTGAGCCCTTTCAGTGGCCCCACCCATTTTTAATTTTTAGAAGTATATGTGAGGCTGTGTTTATGTACATCATATTCAAACGATAAGAGGGATTGAGATTCTCCAGAATCTGACATCCTCTTCTGGAGTGTCTGAAGATGGCTACAGTGTACTTATATCTAATAAATAAATAAATAAATAAATAAATAAATAAATAAATAAATAAACATTTTTTAAAAAGTATAAGAAATAAAGAAAGACCAGGCAGGCCTGCCATCCTTATCTCTGTCTCTCTGTCTGTCTGTCTGTCTGATCCTCTGGAACTGGAGATGGGCCACCATAAGGTGCTGGTAGTTTATCCCAGGTTCTCTGAAAGAGGAGACAATGCTGTTAATTGTTGAGCCCTCTCAGTGGCGCCACACATCTTTAAATTTTTAGAAGTATATGTGAGGCTTTGTTTATGTACATCATATGCAGACCATAAGAGGGATTTAGATTCTCCAGAATCTGACACCCTCTTCTGGAGTGTCTGAAGACAGCTACAGTGTACTTATATCTAATAAATACATAAATAAATATATAAATAAACATTTTTTTAAAAAGGATAAGAAAGAAAGAAAGACCAGGCAGGCCTGCCATCCTTAGCACTGTCTGTATGTCTGTCTGTCTGATCCACTGGAACTGGAGCTGGGCCACCATATAGTTGCTGGTAGTTGATCCTAGGTAGTCTGGAAGAGGAGAAAATGCTGTTAATTGTTGAGCTTTTAGAGTGGCCCCACCCTTCTTTAAATTTTTAGAAGTATATGTTAGGCTGTGTTTATGTACATCATATGCAGACCATAAGAGGGATTTAGATTCTCCAGAATCTGACACCCTCTTCTGTAGTGTCTGAACAGCTCAGTGTACATATATCTACTAAATACATAAATAAATAAATAAATAAATAAATAAATAAATAAATAAATAAATAAACATTTTTTAAAAAGTATAAGAAAGAAAGAAAGACCAGGCAGGCCTGCCATCCATATCTCTGTCTGTCTGTCTGTCTGTCTATCTGATCCCCGGGAACTGGAGACGGGCCACCATATAGTGCTGGTAGTTGATCCAAGGTTCTCTGGGAGAGGATACAATTCGGTTAATTGTTGAGCCCTTTCAGTGGCCCCACACTTCTTTAAATATTTAGAAGTTTATGTGAGGCTGTGTTTATGTACATCATATTCAGATTATAAGAGGATTTTGATTCTCCAGAATCTGACACCCTCTACTGGAGTGACTGAAGACAGCTACAGTGTACTTATATATAATAAATAAATAAATAACTAAATAAATAAATAAATAAACATTTTTTTAAAAGAATAAGAAAGAAAGAAAGACCAGGCAGGCCTGCCATCCTTATCACTGTCTGTATGTCTGTCTGTCTGATCCCCTGGAACTGGAGATGGGCCACCATATAGTTGCTGGTAGTTGATCCCAGGTACTCTGGAAGAGGACACAATGCTGTTAATTGTTGAGCCCTTTCAGTGGCGCCACCCATCTTTAAATATTTAGAGGTATATGTGAGGCTGTGTTTATGTACATCATATGCAGACCATAAGAGGGATTTAGATTCTCCAGAACCTGACACCCTCTTCTGGAGTGTCTGAAGACATCTACAGTGTACTTATATTTAATAAATAAATAGATAAATAAATAAATAAATAAATAAACATTTTTTAAAAAGTATAAGAAAGAAAGAAAGACCAGGCAGGCCTGCCATCCATATCTCTGTCTGTCTGTCTGTCTGTCTATCTGATCCCCGGGAACTGGAGATGGGCCACCATATAGTGCTGGTAGTTGATCCAAGGTTCTCTGGAAGAGGAGACATTTCGGTTAATTGTTGAGCCCTTTCAGTGGCCCCACACTTCTTAAAATATTTAGAAGTTTATGTGAGGCTGTGTTTATGTACATCATATTCAGTTTATAAGAGGATTTAGATTCTCCAGAATCTGACACCCTCTACTGGAGTGACTGAAGACAGATACAGTGTACTTATATATAATAAATAAATAAATAAATAAATAAATAAATAAACATTTTTTTAAAAGGATAAGAAAGAAAGTAAGACCAGGCTGGCCTGCCATCCTTATCTCTGTCTCTCTGTCTGTCTGTCTGTCTGATCCACTGGAACTGGAGATGGGCCACCATAAGGTGCTGGTAGTTTATCCCAGGTTCTCTGAAAGAGGAGACAATGCTGTTAAATGTTGAGCCCTCTCAGTGGCCCCACACATCTTTAAATTTTTAGAAGTATATGCGAGGCTGTGTTTATGTACATCATATGCAGACCATAAGGGGGATTTAGATTCTCCAGAATCTGACACCCTCTTCTGGAGTGTCTGAAGACAGCTACAGTGTACTTATATCTAATAAATACATAAATAAATATATAAATAAACATTTTTTTAAAAAGGATAAGAAAGAAAGAAAGACCAGGCAGGCCTGCCATCCTTATCACTGTCTGTATGTCTGTCTGTCTGATCCCCTGGAACTGGAGATGGGCCACCATATAGTTGCTGGTAGTTGATCCCAGGTACTCTGGAAGAGGAGACAATGCTGTTAATTGTTGAGCCCTTTCAGTGGCGCCACCCATCTTTAAATATTTAGAGGTATATGTGAGGTTGTGTTTATGTACATCATATGCAGACCATAAGAGGGATTTAGATTCTCCAGAATCTGACACCCTCTTCTGGAGTGTCTGAAGACAGCTACAGTGTACTTATATCTAATAAATAAATAGATAAATAAATAAATAAATAAATATACATTTTTTAAAAAGTATAAGAAAGAAACAAAGACCAGGCAGGCCTGCCATCCATATCTCTGTCTTTCTGTCTGTCTGTCTATCTGATCCCCGGGAACTGGAGATGGGCCACCATATAGTGCTGGTAGTTGATCCAAGGTTCTCTGGAAGAGGAGACAATTCGGTTAATTGTTGAGCCCTTTCAGTGGCCCCACACTTCATTAAATATTTAGAAGTTTATATGAGGCTGTGTTTATGTACATCATATTCAGATTATAAGAGGATTTAGATTCTCCAGAATCTGACACCCTCTACTGGAGAGACTGAAGACAGCTACGGTGTACTTATATATAATAAATAAATAAATAAATAAATAAATAAATAAATAAACATTTTTTAAAAAGGATAAAAAAGAAAGTAAGACCAGGCAGGCCTGCCATCCTTATCTCTGTCTGTCTGTCTGTCTGTCTATCTGATCCCCGGGAACTGGAGATGGGCCACCATATAGTTGCTGGTAGTTGATCCAAGGTTCTCTGGAAGAGGAGACAATGCTCTTAATTGTTGAGCCCTATCAGTGGCCCTACCCATCTTTAAATTTTTAGAAGTATATGTGAGTCGGTGTTTATGTACATCATATGCAGACCATAAGAGGGATTTAGATTCTCCAGAATCTGACACCCTCTTCTGGAGTGTCTGAAGACAGCTACAGTGTACTTATATCTAATAAATACATAAATAAATAAATAAATAAATAAACATTATTTAAACCGGATAAGAAAAAAAGAAAGACCAGGCAGGCCTACCATCCTTATCTTTGTCTGTCTGTCTATCAGTCGTTCTCATCCCCTGGAACTGGAGATGGGCCACCATATAGGTGCTGGTAGTTGATCCCAGGTTCTGTGGAAGAGGAGACAATGCTGTTAATTGTTGAACGCTTTCAGTGGCCCCACCCATCGTTAAATTTTTAGTAGTATATGTGAGGCTGTGTTTATGTATATCATATGCAGACCATAAGAGGGATTTAGATTCTCCAGAATCTGACACCCTCTTCTGGAGTGTCTGAAGACAGCTACAGTGTACTTATATCTAATAAATACATAAATAAATAAACATTTTTTTAAAAGGATAATAAAGAAAGAAAGACCAGGCAGGCCTGCCATCCTAATCTCTGTCAATCTGTCTGTCTGTCAGACTGTCTGATCCCTTGGAACTGGAGATGGGACACCATATAGTTGCTGTTAGTTGATCCCAGGTTCTCTGGAAGAGGAGAATGCTATTAATTGTTGAGCCCTTTCAGTGGCTCCACCTATCTTTAAATTTTTAGAAGTATATGTTAGGCTGTGTTTATGTACATCATATGCAGACCATAAGAGGGATTTAGTTTCTCCAGAATCTGACACGCTCTTCTGGAGTGTCTGAAGACAACTACAGTGTACTTATATCTAATAAATACATACATATATAAATAAATAAATAAACATTATTATAAAACGATAAGAAAGAAAGAAAGACCAGGCAGGCCTGCCATACTTATCTCTGTCTGTCTGTCTGTCTGTCTGATCCCCTGGAACTGGAGATGGGCCACCTTGTAGATGCTTGTAGTTGATCCCAGGTTCTCTGGAAGAGGAGACAATGCTGTTAATTGTTTAGCCTTTTCAGTGGCCCCACCCATTTTTAATTTTTACAAGTATAAGTGAGGCTGTGTTTATGTACATCATATTCAGACCATAAGAGGGATTTAGATTCTCCAGAATCTGACACCATCTTCTGGAGTGTCTGAAGACGGCTACAGTGTACTTATATCTAATAAATACATACATAAATAAATAAATGAATAAATAAACATTTTTTAAAAAGTATAAGAAATAAAGAAAGTCCAGTCAGGCCTGCCATCCATATCTCTGTCTCTCTGTCTGTCTGTCTGTCTGATCCACAGGAACTGGAGATGGGCCACCATAAGGTGCTGGTAGTTTATCCCAGGTTCTCTGAAAGAGGAGACAATGCTGTTAATTGTTGAGCCCTCTCAGTGGCCCCACACATCTTTAAATTTTTAGAAGTATATGTGAGGCTGTGTTTTTGTACATCATATGCAGACCATAAGAGGGATTTAGATTCTCCAGAATCTGACACCCTCTTCTGGAGTGTCTGAACAGCTACAGTGTACTTATATCTAATAATAAATAACTAAATAACTAAATAAATAAATAAACATTTTTAAAAAGTATAAGAAATAAAGAAAGACCAGGCAGGCCTGCCATCCATATCTCTGTCTCTCTGTCTGTCTGTCTGTCTGATCCCCTGGAACTGGAGATGGAACACCATAAGGTGCTGGTAGTTTATCCCAGGTTCTCTGAAAGAGGAGACAATGCTGTTAATTGTTGAGCCCTCTCAGTGGCCGCACACATCTTTAAATTTTTAGAAGTATATGCGAGGCTGTGTTTATGTACATCATATGCAGACCAGAAGAGGGATTTAGATTCTCCAGAATCTGACACCCTCTTCTGGAGTGTCTGAAGACAGCTAGAGTGTACTTATATCTAATAAATACATAAATAAATATATAAATAAACATTTTTTTAAAAAGGATAAGAAAGAAAGAAAGACCAGGCAGGCCTGCCATCCTTATCACTGTCTGTATGTCTGTCTGTCTGATCCCCTGGAAATGGAGATGGGCCACCATATAGTTGCTGGTAGTTGATCCCAGGTACTCTGGAAGAGGAGAAAATGCTGTTAATTGTTGAGCCCTTTCAGTGGCGCCACCAATCTTTAAATATTTAGAGGTATATGTAGGCTGTGTTTATGTACATCATATGCAGACCATAAGAGGGATTTAGATTCTCCAGAATCTGACACCCTCTTCTGGAGTGTCTGAAGACAGCTACAGTGTACTTATATCTAATAAATAAATAGATAAATAAATAAATAAATAAATAAACATTTTTTAAAAAGTATAAGAAAGAAAGAAAGACCAGGCAGGCCTGCCATCCATATCTCTGTCTGTCTGTCTGTCTGTCTGTCTGATACCCGGGAACTGGAGATGGGCCACCATATAGTGCTAGTAGTTGATCCAAGGTTCTCTGGAAGAGGAGACAATTCGGTTAATTGTTGAGCCCTTTCAGTGGCCCCACACTTCTTTAAATATTTAGAAGTTTATGTGAGGCTGTGTTTATGTACATCATATTCAGACCATAAGAGGGATTTAGATTCTCCAGAATCTGACACCCTCTACTGGAGTGACTGAAGAGAGCTACAGTGTACTTATATATAATAAATAAATAAATAAATAAATACATAAATAAACATTTTTTAAAAAGGATAAGAAAGAAAGAAAGACCAGGCAGGCCTGCCATCCATATCTCTGCCTGTCTGTCTGTCTGTCTATCTGATCCCCGGGAAATGGAGATGGGCCACCATAATGTGCTGGTAGTTTATCCCAGGTTCTCTGAAAGAGGAGACAATGCTGTTAATTGTTGAGCCCTCTCAGTGGCCCCACACATCTTTAAATTTTTAGAAGTATATGTGAGGCTGTGTTTATGTACATCACATGCAGACCATAAAAGGGATTTAGATTCTCCAGAATCTGACACCCTCTTCTGGAGTGTCTGAAGACAGCTACAGTGTACTTATATCTAATAATAAATAACTAAATAAATAAATAAATAAATAAACATTTTTAAAAAGTATAAGAAATAAAGAAAGACCAGGCAGGCCTGCCATCCATATCTCTGTCTCTCTGTCTGTCTGTCTGTCTGATCCCCTGGAACTGGAGATGGGCCACCATAAGGTGCTGGTAGTTTATCCCAGGTTCTCTGAAAGAGGAGACAATGCTGTTAATTGTTGAGCCCTCTCAGTGGCCCCACCCATCTTCAAATTTTGAAGTATATGCAAGGCTGTGTTTATGTACCGAATATGCAGACCATAAGAGGGATTTAGATTCTCCAGAATCTGACACCCTCTTCTGGAGTGTCTGAAGACAGCTACAGTGTACATATATCTAATAAATACATAAATAAATATATAAATAAACATTTTTTAAAAAAGGATAATAAAGAAAGAAAGACCAGGCAGGCCTGCCATCCTTATCACTGTCTGTATGTCTGTCTGTCTGATCCCCTGAAACTGGAGATGGGCCACCATATAGTTGCTGGTAGTTGATCCCAGGTACTCTGGAAGAGGAGACAATGCTGGTAATTGTTGAGCTTTTAGAGTGTCCCCACCCTTCTTTAAATTTTTAGAAGTATATGTGAGGCTGGGTTTATGTACCTCATATGCAGACCATAAGAGGGATTTAGATTCTCCAGAATCTGACACCCTATTCTGGAGTGTCTGAACAGCTACAGTGTACTTATATCTAATAATAAATAAATAAATAAATAAATAAATAAATAAATAAATAAATAAATAAATAAACAATCATTTTTTTTTTAAAAAAGGATAAGAAAGAAAGAAAGACCAGGCAGGCCTGCCATCCTTATCACTGTCTGTCTGTCTGTCTGTCTGTCTGTCTGATCCCCTGGAACTGGAGATGGGCCACCTTTTAGGTGATGGTAGTTGATCCCAGGTTCTCTGGAAGAGGAGACAATGCTGTTAATAGTTGAGTCCTTTCAGTGGCCCCACCTATTTATAATTTTTAGAAGTATATGTGAGGCTGTGTTTATGTACATCATATTCAGACCATAAGAGTGATTTAGATTCTCTAGAATCTGACACCCTCTTCTGGAGTGTCTGAAGACGGCTACAGTGTACTTATATCTAATAAATACATAAATAAATAAATAAATAAATAAATAAATAAATAAATAAACATTTTTTAAAAAGTATAAGAAATAAAGAAAGACCAGGCAGGCCTGCCATCCTTATCTCTGTCTCTCTGTCTGTCTGTCTGTCTGTCTGATCCACTGGAACTGGAGATGGGCCACCATAATGTGCTGGTAGTTTATCCCAGGTTCTCTGAAAGAGGAGACAATGCTGTTAATTGTTGAGCCCTCTCAGTGGCCGCACACATCTTTAAATTTTTAGAAGTATATGCGAGGCTGTGTTTATGTACATCATATGCAGACCATAAGAGGGATTTAGATTCTCCAGAATCTGACACCCTCTTCTGGAGTGTCTGAAGACAGCTAGAGTGTACTTATATCTAATAAATACATAAATAAATATATAAATAAACATTTTTTTAAAAAGGATAAGAAAGAAAGAAAGACCAGGCAGGCCTGCCATCCTTATCACTGTCTGTATGTCTGTCTGTCTGATCCCCTGGAAATGGAGATGGGCCACCATATAGTTGCTGGTAGTTGATCCCAGGTACTCTGGAAAAGAGACAATGCTGTTAATTGTTGAGCCCTTTCAGTGGCGCCACCAATCTTTAAATATTTAGAGGTATATGTAGGCTGTGTTTATGTACATCATATGCAGACCATAAGAGGGATTTAGATTCTCCAGAATCTGACACCCTCTTCTGGAGTGTCTGAAGACAGCTACAGTGTACTTATATCTAATAAATAAATAGATAAATAAATAAATAAATAAATAAACATTTTTTAAAAAGTATAAGAAAGAAAGAAAGACCAGGCAGGCCTGCCATCCATATCTCTGTCTGTCTGTCTGTCTGTCTGTCTGATACCCGGGAACTGGAGATGGGCCACCATATAGTGCTAGTAGTTGATCCAAGGTTCTCTGGAAGAGGAGACAATTCGGTTAATTGTTGAGCCCTTTCAGTGGCCCCACACTTCTTTAAATATTTAGAAGTTTATGTGAGGCTGTGTTTATGTACATCATATTCAGACCATAAGAGGGATTTAGATTCTCCAGAATATGACACCCTCTACTGGAGTGACTGAAGAGAGCTACAGTGTACTTATATATAATAAATAAATAAATAAATAAATACATAAATAAACATTTTTTAAAAAGGATAAGAAAGAAAGAAAGACCAGGCAGGCCTGCCATCCATATCTCTGCCTGTCTGTCTGTCTGTCTATCTGATCCCCGGGAAATGGAGATGGGCCACCATAATGTGCTGGTAGTTTATCCCAGGTTCTCTGAAAGAGGAGACAATGCTGTTAATTGTTGAGCCCTCTCAGTGGCCCCACACATCTTTAAATTTTTAGAAGTATATGTGAGGCTGTGTTTATGTACATCACATGCAGACCATAAAAGGGATTTAGATTCTCCAGAATCTGACACCCTCTTCTGGAGTGTCTGAAGACAGCTACAGTGTACTTATATCTAATAATAAATAACTAAATAAATAAATAAATAAATAAACATTTTTAAAAAGTATAAGAAATAAAGAAAGACCAGGCAGGCCTGCCATCCATATCTCTGTCTCTCTGTCTGTCTGTCTGTCTGATCCACAGGAACTGGAGATGGGCCACCATAAGGTGCTGGTAGTTTATCCCAGGTTCTCTGAAAGAGGAGACAATGCTGTTAATTGTTGAGCCCTCTCAGTGGCCCCACCCATCTTTAAATTTTTAGAAGTATATGCAAGGCTGTGTTTATGTACCGAATATGCAGACCATAAGAGGGATTTAGATTCTCCAGAATCTGACACCCTCTTCTGGAGTGTCTGAAGACAGCTACAGTGTACATATATCTAATAAATACATAAATAAATATATAAATAAACATTTTTTAAAAAAGGATAATAAAGAAAGAAAGACCAGGCAGGCCTGCCATCCTTATCACTGTCTGTATGTCTGTCTGTCTGATCCCCTGAAACTGGAGATGGGCCACCATATAGTTGCTGGTAGTTGATCCCAGGTACTCTGGAAGAGGAGACAATGCTGGTAATTGTTGAGCTTTTAGAGTGTCCCCACCCTTCTTTAAATTTTTAGAAGTATATGTGAGGCTGGGTTTATGTACCTCATATGCAGACCATAAGAGGGATTTAGATTCTCCAGAATCTGACACCCTATTCTGGAGTGTCTGAACAGCTACAGTGTACTTATATCTAATAATAAATAAATAAATAAATAAATAAATAAATAAATAAATAAACAAACATTTTTTTTTTAAAAAGGATAAGAAAGAAGAAAGACCAGGCAGGCCTGCCATCCTTATCACTGTCTGTCTGTCTGTCTGTCTGTCTGATCCCCTGGAACTGGAGATGGGCCACCTTTTAGGTGATGGTAGTTGATCCCAGGTTCTCTGGAAGAGGAGACAATGCTGTTAATAGTTGAGTCCTTTCAGTGGCCCCACCTATTTATAATTTTTAGAAGTATATGTGAGGCTGTGTTTATGTACATCATATTCAGACCATAAGAGTGATTTAGATTCTCTAGAATCTGACACCCTCTTCTGGAGTGTCTGAAGACGGCTACAGTGTACTTATATCTAATAAATACATAAATAAATAAATAAATAAATAAATAAATAAATAAATAAATAAATAAACATTTTTTAAAAAGTATAAGAAATAAAGAAAGACCAGGCAGGCCTGCCATCCTTATCTCTGTCTCTCTGTCTGTCTGTCTGTCTGTCTGATCCACTGGAACTGGAGATGGGCCACCATAATGTGCTGGTAGTTGATCCCAGGTTCTCTGAAAGAGGAGACAATGCTGTTAATTGTTGAGCCCTCTCAGTGGCCGCACACATCTTTAAATTTTTAGAAGTATATGCGAGGCTGTGTTTATGTACATCATATGCAGACCATAAGAGGGATTTAGATTCTCCAGAATCTGACACCCTCTTCTGGAGTGTCTGAACAGCTACAGTGTACTTATATCTAATAACAAATAAATAAATAAATGAATAAATAAATAAATAAATAAATAAATAAACATTTTTTTAAAAAAAGGATAAGAAAGAAAGAAAGACCAGGCAGGCCAGCCATCCTTATCACTGTCTGTCTGTCTGTCTGTCTGATCCCCTGGAACTGGAGATGGGCCTCCTTTTAGGTGCTGGTAGTTGATTCCAGGTTCTCTGGAAGAGGAGACAATGCTGTTAATTGTTGAGTCCTTTCAGTGGCCCCAACTATTTATAATTTTTAGAAGTATATGTGAGGCTGTGTTTATGTACATCATATTCAGACCATAAGAGCGATTTAGATTCTCTAGAATCTGACACCCTCTTCTGGAGTGTCTGAAGACGGCTACAGTGTACTTATATCTAATAAATACATAAATAAATAAATAAATAAATAAATAAATAAATAAATAAATAAACATTTTTTAAAAAGTATAAGAAATAAAGAAAGACCAGGCAGGCCTGCCATCCATATCTCTGTCTCTCTGTCTGTCTGTCTGTCTGATCCCCTGGAACTGGAGATGGGCCACCATAAGGTGCTGGTAGTTTATCCCAGGTTCTCTGAAAGAGGAGACAATGCTGTTAATTGTTGAGCCCTCTCAGTGGCCCCACCCATCTTTAAATTTTTAGAAGTATATGCAAGGCTGTGTTTATGTACCGAATATGCAGACCATAAGAGGGATTTAGATTCTCCAGAATCTGTCACCCTCTTCTGGAGTGTCTGAAGACAGCTACAGTGTACATATATCTAATAAATACATAAATAAATATATAAATAAACATTTTTTTAAAAAGGATAATAAAGAAAGAAAGACCAGGCATGCCTGCCATCCTTATCACTGTCTGTATGTCTGTCTGTCTGATCCCCTGGAACTGGAGATGGGCCACCATATAGTTGCTGGTAGTTGATCCCAGGTACTCTGGAAGAGGAGACAATGCTGTTAATTGTTGAGCTTTTAGAGTGGCCCCACCCTTCTTTAAATTTTTAGAAGAATATGTGAGGCTGTGTTTATGTACATCATATGCAGACCATAAGAGGGATTTAGATTCTCCAGAATCTGACACCCTCTTCTGGAGTGTCTGAACAGCTACAGTGTACT
>NW_028227649.1:70000-99004 GCF_978045245.1 Mus caroli
ACAATGCTGTTAATTGTTGAGTCCTTTCAGTGGCCCCACCTATTTATAATTTTTAGAAGTATATGTGAGGCTGTGTTCATGTACATCATATTCAGACCATAAGAGGGATTTAGATTCTGCAGAATCTGACACCCTCTTCTGGAGTGTCTGAAGACGGCTACAGTGTACTTATATCTAATAAATACATAAATAAATAAATAAATAAATAAATAAATAAATAAATAAACATTTTTTAAAAAGTACAAGAAATAAAGAAAGACCAGGCAGACCTGCCATCCTTATCTCTGTCTCTCTGTCTCTCTGTCTGTCTGTCTGATCCAATGGAACAGGAGATGGGCCACCATAAGGTGCTGGTAGTTTATCCCAGGTTCTCTGAAAGAGGAGACAATGCTGTTAATTGTTGAGCCCTCTCAGTGGCCCCACACATCTTTAAATTTTTAGAAGTATATGTGAGGCTGTGTTTATGTACATCATATGCAGACCATAAGAGGGATTTTGATTCTCCAGAATCTGACACCCTCTTCTGGAGTGTCTGAAGACAGCTACAGTGTACTTATATCTAATAAATACATAAATAAATATATAAATAAACATTTTTTAAAAAGGATAAGAAAGAAAGAAAGACCAGGCAGGCCTGCCATCTTTATCACTGTCTGTATGTCTGTCTGTCTGATCCTCTAGAACTGGAGATGGGCCACCATATAGTTGCTGGTAGTTTATCCCAGGTACTCTGGAAGAGGAGACAATGCTGTTAATTGTTGAGCGTTTAGAGTGGCCCCACACTTCTTTAAATTTTTAGAAGTATATGTGAGGCTGTGTTTATGTACATAATATGCAGTCCATAAGAGGGATTTAGATTCTCCAGAATATGACACCCTCTTCTGAAGTGTCTGAAGTCAGGTACAATGTACTTATATCTAATAAATATATATATAAATAAATAAACATTTTTAAAATGTATAAGAAGAATGAAAAACCAGGCAGGCCTGCAATCCTGGTCTGTCTGTCTGTATGTATGTATGTCTGATCCCCTGGAACTGGAGATGGGCCACAATATAGTTGCTGGTAGTTGATCCCAGGTCCTCTGGAAGAGGAGACAATGCTGTTAATTGTTGAGCTTTTTCAGTGGCCCCAACCATCTTTAAATTTTTAGAAGTATATGTGAGGCTGTGTTTATGTACATCATATGCAGACCATAAGAGGGATATAGATTCTCCAGAATCTGACACCCTCTTCTGGAGAGTCTGTAGACAGCTACAGTGTACTTATATCTAATAAATTAATTAATTAATTAATTAATTAATTAATTAATTAATAAACATTTTTAAAAAAGATAAGAAAGAAAGATAAATCAGGCAGGCCTGCCATTTTTATCTCTGTCTGTCTGTCAGTCTGTCTGATGCCCCGCAACTTGAGATGGGCCACCACATAGTTGCTGGTAGTTGATCCCACGTTCTCTGGAAGAGGAGACAATGGTGTTAATTGTTGAGCCCTTTCAGTGGGCCCACCCATCTTTAAATTTTTAGAAGTATATGTGAGGCTGTGTTTATGTACATCATATGCAGACCATAAGAGGGATTTAGATTCTCCAGAAGATGACACCCTCTTCTAGAGTGTCTGAAGACAGCTACAGTGTACTTATATCTAATAAATACATAAATAAATAAATAAATAAATAAATAAATAAATAAATAAATAAATGAATAAACATTTTTTTAAAAGTATAAGAAATAAAGAAAGACCAGGCAGGAATCCATCCTTACCTCTGTCAGTCTGTCTGTCTGTCTGTCTGATCCCTTGGAACTGGAGATGGGCCACCATATAGTTGCTGTTAGATGATCCCAGGTTCTCTGGAAGAAGAGACAATGCTGTTAATTGTTGAGACCTTTCAGTGGCTCCACCTATCTTTAAATTTTTAGAAGTATATGTTAGGCTGTGTTTATGTACATCATATGCAGACCATAAGAGGGATTTAGATTCTCCAGAATCTGACACCCTCTTCTGGAGTGTCTAAGGACAACTACAGTGTACTTATATCTAATAAATACATGAATAAATAAATAAATAAATAAATAAATAAATAAATAAATAAACATTATTTTAAAAGGATAAGAAAGAAAGAAAAACCAGGCAGGCCTGCCCTTTTTATCTCTGTCTGTCTGTCTGTCTGATCCCCTGGAACTGGAGATGGGCCACCATATAGTTGCTGGTAGTTGATCCCAGGTTCTCTGGAAGAAGAGACAATGCTGTTAATTGTTGAGCCCTTTCAGTGGGCCCAACCATCTTAAATTTTTAGAAGTGTATGTGAATCTGTGTTTATGTCCAACATATGCAGACCATAAGAGGGATTTATATTCTCCAGAATCTGACACCCTCTTCTGGAGTGTCTGAAGACAGCTACGGTGTACTTATATCTAATAAATACATAAATAAATAAATAAACATTTTTTAAAAAGGATAAGAAAGAAAGAAAAACCAGGGAGGCCTGCCACCCTTGTCTGTCTGTCTCTTTGTCTGCCTGATCCCCTGGAACTGGAGATGGGCCACCATATAGTTGCTCGTAGTTGATCCCAGGTTCTCTGGTAGAGGAGACAATGCTGTTAATTGTTGAGCCCTTTCAGTGGCCCCACACATCTTTAAATTTTTAGAAGTATATGCGAGGCTGTGTTTATGTACCGAATATGCAGACCATAAGAGGGATTTAGATTCTCCAGAATCTGACACCCTCTTTTGGAGTGTCTGAAGACAGCTACAGTGTACTTATATCTAATAAATTCATAAATAAACAAATAAACATTTTTAAAAAATGATAATAAAGAAAGAGAGACCAGGCAGGCCTGCCATCCTTATCACTGTCTGTTTGTCTGTCTGTCTGATCCCCTGGAACTGGAGATGGGCCACCATATAATTGCTGGTAGTTGATCCCAGGTTCTCTGGAAGAGGAGTCAGTGCTGTTAATTGTTGAGCCCTTTCAGTGGCCCCACCCATCTTTAAATTTTTAGAAGTATATGTGAGGCTGTGTTCATGTACATCATATGCAGACCATAAGAGGGATATAGATTCTCCAGAATCTGACACCCTCTTCGGGAGTGTTTGAAGACACCTACAGTGTACTTATATCTAATAAATACATACTTAAATTAATAAACATTTTTTAAAAGGATAAGAAAGAAGGAAAGACAAGGTAGGCCTGCCTTCATTAACTCTATCTGTCTGTATGTCTGTCTCTCTGTCTGATCCCCTGGAACTGGAGATGGGCCACCATATAGTTGCTGGTAGTTGATCCCAGGTTCTCTATAAGAGGAGACAATGCTGTTAATTGTTGATCCCTTTCATTGGACCCACACATCTTTATATTTTTAGATGTAAATGTGAGGCTGTGTGTATGTACATCATATGCAGACCATAAGAGGTATATAGATTCTCCAGAATCTGACACCCTCTTCTGGAGTGTCTGAAGACAGCTACAGTCTATGTATATCTAATAAATACATAAATAAATAAATAAATAAATAAATAAATAAATAAATAAATAAACATTTTTTAAAAGGGATAAGAAAGAAAGAAAAACCAGGCAGGCCTGCCATCCTTGTCTGTCTTTCTCTCTGTCTGACTGTCTTGCCTAGCCCCTTGAGTAGCCTAGCCTAGTCCCTTGCCTTGACTAGCCCAGCCCCTT
Source organism: Mus caroli (assembly GCF_978045245.1). NCBI lineage: Eukaryota > Metazoa > Chordata > Mammalia > Rodentia > Muridae > Mus > Mus caroli. Next base: position 73,677 of record NW_028227649.1, read on the forward strand.
GCCTAGCCTAGCCTAGCCCAGCCCTGCCTTGCCTATCCCTGCCTATCCCTGTCTTTAACCAGGCTGGCCTCGAACTCAGAAACTGACTGCCTCTGCCTCCAGAGTGCTCTCATTAAGAGCTCGAGCCACCACTGACTGTTGGGTTTTCTAAGTCTTACATAGGTATGGTCTGTTTCTCAGCTGTGAAACCCTAATTAACACATGTAGTCTGTCCTAGGTCAGCCATAGCTACAGACTGAGGCCTTTTCTAAAACAAAACAAAAGAAAACAAAAAATAGAAATAATAAAATAAATAAATTAAGCAACCACATGATATCTTTTCTTTCTTTCAATGATACTCAGAGCTTGAAGCAGTTCACCCATGAGACCTCAGCTCCGGACATTGAGGCTCTTTCCCTAACAAGTATTATGGCTGAACCTGAGGGCTTCTACTGCTGATTTGTGTCCCCCACTTTAAAAAAATAGTTGTTTTCAAAGGCTGCAGGTTCTTAGCCCTGTTCCTTGTTACAGTTGAGTCACAGCCCTGAAAGTTCAGTGGTAGTTAAAGGCACTGAGAAGGGCTTCCTATAGACATCAAAGACCAAGTCTTTGTTTTTAAAAAGTTAATCTGGATTCCCCCACCCCCTGGCATCCTTAGAATTCCTAGAAAGGAAGACAGGGACCTGGGCAGAAGGGTGCAAGGCTACTGGTGTTTGTAAGTGGTAACAGAAAGCTTTCTCTTGTTGGTACCCTACCCCAAGTTACACTGTCACTTCTTTTTCCTAGTTGTTGTTTTGTCGGTTTGTATTCTCAACATAGACCCTTTTCCTTCCTAACCTTGGCTGTCCTGAACCTTACTGTCCTTGAACTCAGTGATTTGCCTGTCTTGCTGGGATGAAACTGTGAGCTACCATCCAGAAGGAAGCACCCTGCTGAGGTTAGATTGGGGTCTCTCCCATTTTCCTCTATGAACATGCATATGGCAGGCCTGTTCTTTCTTTTTTACTTTTCCTTTTCTTTTTAAGATTTATTTATTTATTATATTTAAGTATGCTGTAGCTATCTTCAGACAGTCCAGAAGAGGGTGTCAGATTCTGAAGAATCTAAATCATTCTTATTGTCTGCATATGATGTATATAAACACAGCCTCACATATACTCAAAAATAAAGAAAGATGTGGCTACAGAGAGGGCTCAACAATTAAGAGCATTGTCTCCTCTTCCAGAGAACCTGGCCTCAATTACCAGTAGTATATATGGTGGCCCATCTCCAGTTCCAGGGGATCTAATACTCTGTTCTGGAGTCTGTGGGCACAGCATACACATGCAAAACATTCTTACACAATCATTGAGAGAGGAGAGAGAGTGGTTGAGAGAGAGGGGAGGTAATCATACCTCCTGACGAGTTTGAAGACCTGAGCTTCATCACTCACACAAATAAATAAATGCAAAATATTTTTTTATAAATAAACTCTGCCATTGCCCTTTAAAAATTCCTAGAAAACAAGTTTTATAAGCAACAGTTATATTTACTATATCTAAAGGACAGTCATGAGCATATTCAATAAATAGAAAAAGGCCTGTTAGTCTTAGAAATGGAAAAGACAAACCAAGGAAGGTTTGCAATTACATAATGAGGCAGCTCAGCCCAGCTCTAAGGTTGGAAATAAGACTCGAGAATAGGATACACCTGAAGACAGCCAGCCATTGTTTTTTGTTTTGGAGGCTGAAAGGATACACCTGAAGACAGCCAATGCTGTGTGATGGTGATCTGGTATTTTTTTTTTTTAATTTTTAAAAACTTTAACACTTTTTATAAAACTTTTATATAAACTTTTCTTTCTTTCTTTCTTTCTTTCTTTCTTTCTTTCCTCACCCTAGCCCCTACCCTAGCCCTGTCTTTCACCAGGGTGGCCTCAAACTCAGAAACTGACTGCCTCTGCCTACAGAGTGCTCTCATTAAGAGCTTGAGCCACCACTGAATGTAGGGTTTTCTAAGCCTTACCTTGCTCTTGGTGTCTGTTCTCAGCTGTGAAACCCTAATTAACACAAGTAGGCAGTCCTGGGTCAGCCAGAGCTACAGACAGAGGACTTCTCTAAAAACAAATAAAACAAAACAAAACAACAAATAGAAATAATAAAATACATAAATTAAGCAACCACAGCATAGCTTTTCTCTATCTATGTGGTACTCAGAAATTCCAGCAGTTGGCCTGTGACACCTCAGCTCAGTATATGTGAGGCTGTGTTTATGTACATCATATGCAGACCATAAGAGGGATTTACATTCTCCAGAATCTGACACCCTCCTCTGGAGTGTCTAAAGAAAGCTACAGTGTACTTATATCTAAGAAATACATAAATAAATAAATAAATAAATAGATAAATAAATAAATAAATAAATATTTTTTAAAAAGGATAAGAAAGAAAGAAAGACCAGGCAGTCCTGCCATCTTTATCTCTGTCGGTCTGTCTGTCTGTCTGATCCCCTGGAACTGGAGATGGGCCACATTGTAGGTGCTGGTAGTTGATCCCAGGTTCTCTGGAAGAGGAGACAATGCTGTTAATTGTTGAGCCCTTTCAGTGGACCCACCCATTTTAAATTTTTGGAAGTATATGTGAGGCTGTGTTTATGTACATCATATTCAGACCATAAGAGGGATTTAGATTCTCCAGAATCTGACACCATCTTCTGGAGTGTCTGAAGACGGCTACAGTGTACTTATATCTAATAAATAAATAAATAAATAAATAAACATTTTTTTTAAAGTATAAGAAATAAAGAAAGACCAGTCAGGCCTGCCATCCTTATCTCTGTCTCTCTGTCTGTCTGTCTGTATGATCCACTGGAACTGGAGATGGGCCACCATAAGGTGCTGGTAGTTTATCCCAGGTTCTCTGAAAGAGGAGACAATGCTGTTAATTGTTGAGCCCTCTCAGTGGCCCCACACATCTTTAAATTTTTAGAAGTATATGTGAGGCTGTGTTTATGTACATCATATGCAGACCATAAGAGTGATTTAGATTCTCCAGAATCTGACACCCTCTTCTGGAGTGTCTGAAGACAGCTACAGTGTACTTATATCTAATAAATACATAAATAAATATATAAATAAACATTTTTTTAAAAAAGGATAAGAAAGAAAGAAAGACCAGGCAGGCCTGCCATCCTTATCACTGTCTGTATGTCTGTCTGTCTGATCCCCTGGAACTGGAGATGGGCCACCATATAGTTGCTGGTAGTTGATCCCAGGTACTCTGGAAGAGGAGACAATGCTGTTAATTGTTGAGCCCTTTCAGTGGCCCCACACTTCTTTAAATATTTAGAAGTATAAGTGAGGCTGTGTTTATGTACATCATATTCAGATTATAAGAGGATTTAGATTCTCCAGAATCTGAACCCTCTACTGGAGTGACTGAAGACAGCTACAGTGTACTTATATATAAAAAATACATAAGTGAATAAATAAATAAATAAACATTTTTTAAAAAGGATAAGAAAGAAAGTAAGACCAGGCAGGCCTGCCATCCTTCTCTCTGTCTGTCTGTCTGTCTGTCTGTCTGATCCCCTGGAACTGGAGATGGGCCACCATATAGTTTCTGGTAGTTGATCCCAGGTTCTCTGTAAGAGGAGACAATGCTGTTAATTGTTGAGCCCTTTCAGTGGCCCCACCCATTTTTAATTTTTAGAAGTATATGTGATGCTGTGTTTATGTACATCATATTCAGACCATAAGAGGGATTTAGATACTCTAGAATCTGTCACCCTCTTCTGGAGTGTCTGAAGACGGCTACAGTGTACTTATATCTAATACATAAATAAATAAATAAATAAATAAATAAATAAATAAATAAATAAATAAACATTTTTTAAAAAGTATAAGAAATAAAGAAAGACCAGGCAGGCCTGCCATCCTTATCTCTGTCTCTCTGTCTGTCTGTCTGTCTGATCCACTGGAACTGGAGATGGGCCACCATAAGGTGCTGGTAGTTTATCCCAGGTTCTCTGAAAGAGGAGACAATGCTGTTAATTGTTGAGCCCTCTCAGTGGCCCCACACATCTTTAAATTTTTAGAAGTATATGTGAGGCTGTGTTTATGTACATCATATGCAGACCATAAGAGGGATTTTGATTCTCCAGAATCTGACACCCTCTTCTGGAGTGTCTGAAGACAGCTACAGTGTACTTATATCTAATAAATACATAAATAAATATATAAATAAACATTTTTAAAAAAGGATAAGAAAGAAAGAAAGACCAGGCACGCCTGCCATTTTTATCACTGTCTGTATGTCTGTCTGTCTGATCCCCTGGAACTGGAGATGGGCCACCATATAGTTGCTGGTAGTTGATCCCAGGTACTCTGGAAGAGGAGACAATGCTGTTAATTGTTGAGCTTTTAGAGTGGCCACACCCTTCTTTAAATTTTTAGAAGTATATGTGAGGCTGTGTGGGGCCACTGAAAGTCACATAGAGAGACAGAGAGAGACAGAGAGAGACAGAGAGAGACAAAGAAAGACAGAGAGAGACATAGAGAGACAGAGAGATACATTGAGAGAGACAGAGAGACAGAGAGAGACATAGAGAGAGACACAGAGAGACACAGAGAGAGACACACAGAGAGACAGAGACAGACAGAGAGAGACAGAGAGAGACAGAGAGAGACAGAGATAGAGACAGAGAAAGACAGAGAGAGACAGAGAGACAGAGAGAGAGACAGAGAGAGACAGAGAAAGACAGAGTGAGACAGAGAGACACAGAGAGAGACAGAGATACACAGAGTGAGAAAGAGAGAGAGACAGAGAGAGACAGAGAGAGAGACAGAGAGAGAGACAAAGAGAGACAGAGAGAGACAGAGTGAGACAGAGAGAGACAGAGAGAGACAAAGAAAAACACAGAGAGACAGAGAGAGACAGAGAGAGACAGAGTGAGACAAAGAAAAACACAGAGAGAGACAGAGAGAGACAGAGAGAGACAGAGAGAGTCAGAGAGACAGAGAGAGACAGAGTTAGAGACAGAGAGAGACAGAGAGAGAAACAGAGAGAGACAGAGACACACAGAGAGAGACACAGAGAGAGACAGAGAGAGAGACACAGAGAGACAGAGACAGACAGAGAGAGACAGAGAGAGACAGAGATAGAGACAGAGAGAGACAGAGAGAGATAGAGAGAGACACAAAGAGACAGAGAGAGACAGAGAGAGACAAAGAAAGACAGAGAGAGACAGAGAGAGACAGAGAGATACAGAGAGAGAGACAGAGAGAGACAGAAAGATACAGAAGGACAGAGAGAGACAGAGAGAGACAGAGAGACAGAGATAGAGACAGAGAAAGACAGAGAGAGACACAGAGAGAGACTGAGGGAGACAGAGAGAGAGACACAGAGAGACATAGAAGAGACAAAGAAAGTCACAAGAGAGAGAGAAAGAGTCAGACATAGAGACAAAGAAAGACAGAGGGAGATACTGAGAGAGAGAGACAGAGAGAGACAGAGAGATACAGACAGAGAGACAAAGAGAGACAGAGAGAGACAGAGAGAAAGAGAGAGACAGAGAGAGTCAGAGAGAGACAGAGATAGAGACAGAGAGAGACAGAGAGAGGGACAGAGAGAGACAGACACAGAGTGAGAAATACAGAGAGAGACAGAGATAGAGAGAGAGACAGAGAGAGACAGAGAGAGAGACAGAGACAGAGACAGAGAGAGAGACAGAGAGAGACAGAGTGAGACACAGAAAGAGAGAGACAGAGAGAGACAAAGAAAGACACAGAGAGAGACATAGAGAGACAGAGAGATACATTGAGAGAGACATAGAGAGACAGAGAGAGACAGAGATAGAGACAGAGAGAGACACAGAGAGAGACAGAGAGACACAGAGAGACACAGAGAGAGACACAGAGAGACACAGAGAGAGACAGAGATAGACATAGACAGACAGAGACAGACAGAGAGAGACAGAGAGAGACAGAGATAGAGACAGAGAGAGACAGAGAGTGAGACAGAGAGAGACAGAGAGAGAGACACCGAAAGACAGAGAGAGACAGAGAGAGACAATGAAAGACACAGAGAGAGACTAAGAGAGACAGAGAGAGACAGAGACAGAGAGAGACAAAAAAGACACAGAGAGAGACAGAGAGCGATATAGATAGAGAAAAAGAAAGACAGAGAGAGACACAGAGAGAGAGACAGAGAGAGACAGAGAGAGACAGAGAGATACAGAGAGAGAGACAAAGAGAGACAGAGAGAGAGACAGAGTGAGACAGAGAGAGAGAGAGAGACTGAGAGAGACAAAGAAAGACACAGAGAGAGACATAGAGAGACAGAGAGATACATTGAGAGAGACAGAGAGAGACAGAGATAGACAGAGAGAGACAGAGAGAGACACAGAGAGAGACAGAGAGACACAGAGAGACACAGAGAGACACAGAGAGAGACACAGAGAGACACAGAGAGAGACACAGAGAGACACAGAGAGACACAGAGAGAGACAGAGAGAGAGACAGAGAGAGACAGAGACAGACAGAGACAGACAGAGAGAGACAGAGAGAGAGACAGAGACAGACAGAGAGACAGAGAGAGAGAGACAGAGAGAGACAGAGAGAGACAGAGTGAGACAGAGAGAGACACAGAGTGAGACAGAGATACACAGAGTGAGAAAGAGAGAGAGACATAGAGAGAGAAAGAGAGAGAGAGAGACAGAGAGAGACAGAGAGAGACAGAGTGAGACAGAGAGAGAAACAGAGAGAGACAGAGAGAGACAGAGAGATACAGAGAGAGAGACAGAGTGAGACATAAAGAGTCAGAAGGACAGAGAGAGACAGAGATAGAGACAGAGAAAGACAGAGAGAGACACAGAGAGAGACAGAGAAAGACAGAGAGAGACAGAGAGTGAGACAGAGAGAGACAGAGAGAGACAAAGAAAGACACAGAGAGAGACAGAGTGAGACAGAGACAGAGTGAGAAAGACAGAGAGAGACAGAGATAGAGAGAGAGAGACAGAGAAAGACACAGAGAGTGACAGAGAGAGACAGAGAGAGACAAAGAAAGACAGAGAGAGACATAGAGAGACAGAGAGATACATTGAGAGAGACAGAGAGACACAGAGAGACACAGAGAGAGACACAGAGAGACACACAGAGAGACACACAGAGAGACAAAGACAGACAGAGAGAGACAGAGAGAGACAGAGAGAGACAGAGATAGAGACAGAGAGAGACAGAGAGAGACAGAGAGAGACAGAGAGAGACAGAGTGAGACAGAGAGAGACACAGAGTGAGACAGAGATACACAGAGTGAGAAAGAGAGAGAGACATAGAGAGAGACAGAGAGAGAGACAGAGAGAGAGACAGAGAGAGACAGAGAGAGACAGAGTGAGACAGAGAGAGAAACAGAGAGAGACAGAGAGAGACAAGAAAATCACAGAGAGACAGAGAGAGACAGAGAGAGACAGAGAGAGAGACAGAGAGAGACAAAGAAAAACACAGAGAGACAGAGAGAGTGACAGAGAGAGAGACACAGGGAGACAGAGACAGACAGAGAGAGACAGAGAGAGACAGAGAGAGACAGAGATAGAGAAAGAGAGAGACAGAGAGAGACAGAGAGAGAGACACAGAGAGACAGAGAGAGACAGAGAGAGACAAACAAATACACAGAGACACAGAGAGAGACAGAGAGAGACAGAGAGAGACAGAGAGAGACAGAGAGACAGAGATAGAGACAGAGAAAGACAGAGAGAGACACAGAGAAAGACTGAGGGAGACAGAGAGAGAGACAGAGAGAGACATAGAAGAGACAAAGAAAGACACAGAGAGAGACAGAGAGAGTCAGACATAGAGACAAAGAAAGACAGAGAGAGACACTGAGAGAGAGAGACAGAGAGAGACAGAGAGATACAGAGAGAGAGACAAAGAGAGACAGAGAGAGACAGAGAGAAAGAGAGAGACAGAGAGAGTCAGAGAGAGACAGAGATAGAGACAGAGAGAGACAGAGAGAGGGACAGAGAGAGACAGAGACAGAGTGAGAAATACAGAGAGAGACAGATTTAGAGAGAGAGACAGAGAGAGACAGAGAGAGAGACAGAGACAGAGAGAGAGACAGAGACAGAGAGAGACAGAGTGAGACACAGAGAGAGAGAGACAGAGAGAGACAAAGAAAGACACAGAGAGAGACATACAGAGACAGAGAGATACATTAAGAGAGACATAGAGAGACAGAGAGAGACAGAGAGAGACAGAGATAGAGACAGAGAGAGACAGAGAGAGACAGAGAGAGACAGAGAGATAGACAGAGAGAGACAGAGAGAGACAATGAAAGACATAGAGAGAGACACAGAGACACAGAGAGACACAGAGAGAGAGACAGAGAGAGACAGATAGAGTCAGAAGGACAGAGAGAGACAGAGAGAGATAGAGATAGAGACAGAGAAAGACAGAGAGAGACACAGAGACAGAGACAGTGAGAGAGACAGAGAGAGACAGAGTGAGACACAGAAAGAGAGAGACAGAGAGAGACAAAGAAAGACACAGAGAGAGACATAGAGAGACAGAGAGATACATTGAGAGAGACATAGAGAGACAGAGAGAGACAGAGATAGAGACAGAGAGAGACAGAGAGAGAAACAGAGAGACAGAGAGACACAGAGAGACACAGAGAGAGACACAGAGAGACACAGAGAGAGACAGAGATAGACATAGACAGACAGAGACAGACAGAGACAGACAGAGAGAGACAGAGATAGAGACAGAGACAGAGAGTGAGACAGAGAGAGACAGAGAGAGAGACACCGAAAGACAGAGAGAGACAGAGAGAGACAATGAAAGACACAGAGAGAGACTAAGAGAGACAGAGAGAGACAGAGAGAGACAGAGAGAGACAAAAAAGACACAGAGAGAGACAGAGAGCGATATAGATAGAGAAAAAGAAAGACAGAGAGAGACACAGAGAGAGAGACAGAGAGAGACAGAGAGAGACAGAGAGATACAGAGAGAGAGACAAAGAGAGACAGAGAGACAGAGTGAGACAGAGAGAGAGAGAGAGACTGAGAGAGACAAAGAAAGACACAGAGAGAGACATAGAGAGACAGAGAGATACATTGAGAGAGACAGAGAGAGACAGAGATAGACAGAGAGAGACAGAGAGAGACACAGAGAGAGACAGAGAGACACAGAGAGACACAGAGAGACACAGAGAGAGACAGAGAGAGACACAGAGAGACACAGAGAGAGACACAGAGAGACACAGAGAGAGACAGAGAGATACAGAGAGAGAGACAAAGAGAGACAGAGAGAGACAGAGAGAAAGAGAGAGACAGAGAGAGTCAGAGAGAGACAGAGATAGAGACAGAGAGAGAGAGAGAGGGACAGAGAGAGACAGAGACAGAGTGAGAAATACAGAGAGAGACAGATTTAGAGAGAGAGACAGAGAGAGACAGAGAGAGAGACAGAGACAGAGACAGAGAGTGAGACAGAGAGAGACAGAGTGAGACACAGAGAGAGAGACAGAGAGAGACAAAGAAAGACACAGAGAGAGACATAGAGAGACAGAGAGATACATTAAGAGAGACATAGAGAGACAGAGAGAGACAGAGAGAGACAGAGATAGAGACAGAGAGAGACAGAGAGAGACAGAGAGATAGACAGAGAGAGACAGAGAGACAATGAAAGACATAGAGAGACACAGAGAGAGAGACAGAGAGAGACAGAAAGAGTCAGAAGGACAGAGAGAGACAGAGAGAGATAGAGATAGAGACAGAGAAAGACAGAGAGAGACACAGAGAGAGAGAGACAGAGAGAGACAGAGAGAGACAGAGAGATAAAGAGAGAGAGACAGAGAGAGACAGAGAGAAAGAGAGAGACAGAGAGAGTCAGAGAGAGACAGAGATAGAGACAGAGAGAGACAGAGAGAGGGACAGAGAGAGACAGAGACAGAGTGAGAAAGACAGAGAGAGACAGAGATAGAGAGAGACAGAGAGAGACACAGAGAGAGACAGAAAGAGACAGAGAGAGACAAAGAAAGACACAGAGAGAGACATAGTGAGACAGAGAGATACATTGAGAGAGACAGAGAGAGACAGAGAGAGACAGAGACACAGAGAGAGACAGAGAGAGACAGAGAGAGAGACAGAGAGATACAGAGATAGAGACAGAAGGGACAGAGAGAGAGAGAGAGAGACAGACAGAGTGACAGATGGAGACAGAGAGAGACAGAGACAGATAGAGTTAGACAGAGAGAGACAGAGAGAGACAGAGAGAGAGAGATAGAGAGAGAGACAGAGAGAGACAGAGAGGGACAGAGTGACAGAGAGAGACAGAGAGAGACAGAGATGGAGACAGAGAGATACAGAGTGAGGGACAGAGAGAGACAGATAGAGACAGAGAGAGAGACAGATAGAGACAGATTGAAACAGAGAGAGACAGAGTGACAGAGAGAGACAGAGAGAGACAGAGACAGAGAAAGAGAGAGAGACAGAGAGAGACAGAGAGAGTCAGATAGACAGAGAGAGACAGAGAGAGACAGTGAGAGACAGAGAGAGACAGAGTGACAGAGAGAGACAGAGAGAGACAGAGATAGAGACAGAGAGAGACAGAGAGAGGGAAAGAGAGAGACAGAGAGAGACAGAGAGAGACAGAGAGAGACAGAGAGAGAGACAGATAGAGACAGAGAAACAGAGAGAGACAGAGATAGAGAAAGAGAGAGACAAAGAGAGACATAGAGAGAGAGACAGAGAGAGACAGAGAGAGACAGAGCGAGACAAAGAAAGACACAGAGAAAGACAGAGATAGAGAGATACAGAGAGAGAGACAGAGAGTGACAGATAGACAGAGAGAGACAGAGAGAGACAGAGAGAGACAGAGTGACAGAGAGAGACAGAGAGAGACAGAGATAGAGACAGAGAGAGACAGAGAGAGGGAAAGAGAGAGACAGAGAGAGAGAAGGAGAGAGACAGAGAGAGACAGAGAGAGAGACAGAGAGAGACAGAAAGAGTCAGAAGGACAGAGAGAGACAGAGATAGAGACAGAGAGAGACAGAGAGAGGGAAAGAGAGAGACAGAGAGAAAGAGAGAGACAGAGAGAGACAGAGAGAAAGAGAGAGACAGAGAGAGTCAGAGAGAGACAGAGACAGAGTGAGAAAGACAGAGAGAAACAGAGATAGAGAGAGAGACAGAGAGAGACACACAGAGAGACAGAGAGAGACAGAGAGAGACAGAGAGAAACAAAGAAAGACACAGAGAGAGACATAGAGAGACAGAGAGATACATTGAGAGAGACAGAGAGAGACAGAGAGAGACAGAGAGAGACAGAGAGAGACAGAGAGAGACAGAGAGAGACAGAGTGACAGAGAGAGACAGAGAGAGAAAGAGATAGAGACAGAGAGAGGGAAAGAAAGAGACACACAGAGAGATAGAGACAGAGAGAAACAGAGAGAGACAGAGATAGAGAAAGAGAGAGACAGAGATAGACATAGAGAGAGTGACAGAGAGAGACAAAGAAAGACACAGAGAGAGACAGAGAGAGAGACAGAGAGAGAGACAGAGAGAGACAGAGAGAGACAGATAGACAGAGAGAGACAGAGAGAGACAGAGAGAGACAGAGAGAGACAGAGTGACAGAGAGAGACAGAGAGAGAAAGAGATAGAGACAGAGAGAGGGAAAGAAAGAGACACACAGAGAGATAGAGACAGAGAGAAACAGAGAGAGACAGAGATAGAGAAAGAGAGAGACAGAGATAGACATAGAGAGAGAGACAGAGAGAGAGACAGGGAGAGACAGAGAGATACAAAGAAAGACACAGAGAGAGACAGAGAGGGACAGAGAGAGACAGAGAGAGACAGAGTGACAGAGAGAGGCAGAGAGAGACAGAGATAGAGACAGAGAGAGACAGAGAGAGGGAAAGAGAGAGACAGAGAGAGAGAGAGACAGAGAGAGACAGAGAGAGAGACAGATAGAGACAGAGAGAAATAGAGAGAGACAGAGATAGAGAAAGAGAGAGACAGAGAGAGACATAGAGAGAGAGACAGAGAGAGAGACTTTCCACTTTTTCAGGTTTTCTTGCCATATTCCGGTTCCTTCAGTGTGAGTTTTTAATTTTCTAATTCTTTCAGGGTTTTTTGCCATATTCTGGGTCCTACAGCGTGTATTTTTAATTTTCCAAGTTTTTCAGGGTTACTCGGCATATTTTGGGTCCTACAGTGTGATTTTTTTTCATTTTCCACCTTTTGCAGGGTTTCTTGCCAATTTCGGGATACTTCAGTGTGAGTTTTTAATATTCCACTTTTTACAGGGTTAATCGCCATATTCTGCGTCCTACAGTGTGATTTTTAAATTTTCCACGATTCTCAGGGTTTCTCGCCATATTCAGGTCCTACAGTTTGATTTTTTAATTTTAAACGTTTTTAAGTTTTTTTCGTCATGTTCTGGGTCCTACAGTTTGATATTCTCATTATCCAACTTTTTCAAATTTTCTCAGCATATTCTGGGTCCTACATTGTGAATTTTTAATTTTCCACGTTTTTCAAGGTTTCTTGCCATATTCTGGTCCTATAGTGTGATTTTCTCATTTTCCTCCTTTTTCAGTGTTTCTCGCCATATTCTGGGTCCTACAGTGTGAATATTTAATTTTCCATGTTTTTCATGTTTTCTCGCCATATTCTGGGTCCTTCAGTTTGTGTTTTTAATTTTCCTCGTTTTTCAGGTTTTCTCACCATATTCCCGGACCTTCAGTGTGAATTTTAAATTTTCCATGTTTTTCAGGTTTTTTCGTCATATTCTGGGTCCTAGAGTGTGATTTTCTCATTTCCACGTTTTTTAGGATTTCTCCCCATATTCGGGGTCCTTCAGTGTGAGTTTTTGATTTCCTACTTTTTCAGGGTTTCTCAATATATTCTGGTTCCTACAGCGTGTATTTTATTTTTCCAAGTTTTTCAAGGGTTTCTAGGCATATTCTGGGTCCTACAGTGTGAACATTTAATTTTCCATGATTATCAGGGTTTTTCAGCATATTCTGGGTCCTGCAGTGTGATTTTCTCATTTTTCACCTTTTTCAAGTTTTTTCGCTATTCTGGGTTCTACATGTGATTTTCTCATTTTCCACCTTTTTCAGGTTTTCTCGCTATTTTCCGGGTCCTTCAGTGTGAATTTTTAATTTTCCACGTTTTTCAGGGTTTCTCGGCATATTCTGTTTCCTGCAGTGTGATTTTCTCATTTTCCAAGTTTTTCAGGTTTTTTCGTAATTCTGGGTCTTACAGTGTGATTTTCTCATTTTTCACCTTTTGCAGGGTTTCTTGCCATATTCTGGGTCCAACAGAGTGTATTTTTAATTTTCCACGTTTTTCCGGTTTCTCACCATATTCTGGGTCCAACAGCGCGTATTTTTAATTTTCCACGTTTTTCAGGGTTTCTCGACATATTCTGGGTCCTAAAGTGTGACTTTCTCATTTTCGAAGTTTTTCAAGTTTTTTCGCAATTCTGGGTCCTACAGTCATTTATTCTCATTTTCCACCTTTTTCAGGTTTTCTCGATATATTCCGGGTCCTTCAGTGTGAATTTTTAATTTTCCACGTTTTTCAGGGTTTCTCGGCATATTCTGTTTCCTGCAGTGTGATTTTCTCATTTTCCAAGTTTTTCAGGTTTTTTCGTAATTCTGGGTCTTACAGTGTGATTTTCTCATTTTTCACCTTTTGCAGGGTTTCTTGCCATATTCTGGGTCCAACAGAGTGTATTTTTAATTTTCCACGTTTTTCCGGTTTCTCACCATATTCTGGGTCCAACAGCGCGTATTTTTAATTTTCCACGTTTTTCAGGGTTTCTCGACATATTCTGGGTCCTAAAGTGTGACTTTCTCATTTTCGAAGTTTTTCAAGTTTTTTCGCAATTCTGGGTCCTACAGTCATTTATTCTCATTTTCCACCTTTTTCAGGTTTTCTCGATATATTCCGGGTCCTTCAGTGTGAATTTTTAATTTTCCACGTTTTTCAGGGTTTCTCGGCATATTCTGTTTCCTGCAGTGTGATTTTCTCATTTTCCAAGTTTTTCAGGTTTTTTCGTAATTCTGGGTCTTACAGTGTGATTTTCTCATTTTTCACCTTTTGCAGGGTTTCTTGCCATATTCTGGGTCCAACAGAGTGTATTTTTAATTTTCCACGTTTTTCAGGGTTTCTCGGCATATTCTGGGTCCTAAAGTGTGATTTTCTCATTTTCGAAGTTTTTCAAGTTTTTTCGCAATTCTGGGTCCTACAGTTTGATATTCTCATTATCCAACTTTTTCAGATTTTCTCAGCATATTCTGGGTCCTACATTGTGAATTTTTAATTTTCCACGTTTTTCAAGGTTTCTTGCCATATTCTGGTCCTATAGTGTGATTTTCTCATTTTCCTCCTTTTTCAGTGTTTCTCGCCATATTCTGGGTCCTTCAGTTTGTGTTTTTAATTTTCCTCGTTTTTCAGGTTTTCTCACCATATTCCCGGACCTTCAGTGTGAATTTTAAATTTTCCATGTTTTTCAGGTTTTTTCGTCATATTCTGGGTCCTAGAGTGTGATTTTCTCATTTCCACGTTTTTTAGGATTTCTCCCCATATTCGGGGTCCTTCAGTGTGAGTTTTTGATTTCCTACTTTTTCAGGGTTTCTCAATATATTCTGGTTCCTACAGCGTGTATTTTATTTTCCAAGTTTTTCAAGGGTTTCTAGGCATATTCTGGGTCCTACAGTGTGAACATTTAATTTTCCATGATTATCAGGGTTTCTCAGCATATTCTGGGTCCTGCAGTGTGACTTTCTCATTTTTCACCTTTTTCAAGTTTTTTCGCTATTCTGGGTTCTACATGTGATTTTCTCATTTTCCACCTTTTTCAGGTTTTCTCGCTATTTTCCGGGTCCTTCAGTGTGAATTTTTAATTTTCCACGTTTTTCAGGGTTTCTCGGCATATTCTGTTTCCTGCAGTGTGATTTTCTCATTTTCCAAGTTTTTCAGGTTTTTTCGTAATTCTGGGTCTTACAGTGTGATTTTCTCATTTTTCACCTTTTGCAGGGTTTCTTGCCATATTCTGGGTCCAACAGAGTGTATTTTTAATTTTCCACGTTTTTCCGGTTTCTCACCATATTCTGGGTCCAACAGCGCGTATTTTTAATTTTCCACGTTTTTCAGGGTTTCTCGACATATTCTGGGTCCTAAAGTGTGACTTTCTCATTTTCGAAGTTTTTCAAGTTTTTTCGCAATTCTGGGTCCTACAGTCATTTATTCTCATTTTCCACCTTTTTCAGGTTTTCTCGCCATATTCGGGGTCTTTCAGTGTGAATTTTTAGTTTTTTACTTTTTTCAGGTTTTCTTGCCATATTCTGGGTCATTCAGTGTGAGTTTTTAATTTTCCACGTTTTTCAGGTTTTTTCGTCATATTCTGGGTACTACAGTGTGATTTTTCTCATTTTCTCGTTTTTCAGGTTTTCTTGCCATATTCCAGGTCCTTCGGGGTGAATTTTTAATTTTCCATGTTTTTCAGTATTTCTTGCCATATTCTGGGTAATACAGTGTGAATTTTTAATTTTCCACTTTTTTCATGGTTTCTCGCCATATTCTGTGTCCGACAGTTTGAATTTTTAATTTTCATGTTTTTCAGGGTTACTCAGCATATTCTAGGTCCTGCAGTGTGATTTTCTCATTTTCCACGTTTTATAAATTTTTTCGTAATTCTGGGTCCTACAGTGTGATTTTCTCATTTTCTACGTTTTTCATGTTTTTTCGCAATTCTGTGTCCTACAGTGTGATTATTCTCTATTTCCACCTTTTTCTGGTATTCTTGCCATATTCAGGGTCCTTCCGTGTAAGTTTTTAATTTTCTACTTTTTTCAGTGTTTCCTGTCATAATCTGGCTCCTTCAAAGCATATTTTTATTTTTCCTCGTTTTTCTGGGTTTCTCAGCATATTCTGGGTCCTACAGTGTATTTTTCTCATTTTTAAACATTTTCAGATTTTCTCACCATATTCGGGGTCCTACAGTGTGAATTTTTAATTTTAATCGTTTTTAAGTTTTTTTCATCATATTCTGGGTCCTACAGTTGATTTTGTCATTAACCACCTTTTTCATGTTTTCTCACCATATTCGTGGTCCTTCAGTGTGAGTTTTTAGTTTTTTAGTTTTTTCATGGTTTGTTGCCATATTCTGGGTCCTACAGCGTGTATGTTTAATTTTGCACATTTTTCAGGGTTTCTCGGCATATTCTGGGTCCTACAGTGTGATTTTCTCATTTTCGACGTTTTTCAATTTTTTTCGCAATTCTGGGTCCTATAGTGTGATTTTCTCATTTTCCACCTTTTTCAGGTTTTCTCGACATATTCAGGGTCCTTCAGTGTGAGATTTAAATTTTTTACTTTTTTCAGTGTTTCTCGCCATATTCTGCATCCTACAGTGTGAATTTTAAATTTTTCACGTTTTTCAGGTTTTCTTGCCATGTTCTGTGTCCTACAGTATGAATTTTTAATTTTAAACCTTTTTAAGTTTTTTTCGTCATATTCTGGGTCCTTCAGTGTGATTTTCTCATTTTCCAACTTTTTCAGGTCTTCTCGGCATATTCTGAGTCCTACAGTGTGAATTTTCGATTTTCCACGTTTTTCAAGTTTTCTTGCCATATTCTGTTCCTAGAGTGTGAATTTTTAATTTTCCACTTTTTTCAGTGTTTCTCTCCCTATCCTGGGTTCTACTTTGTGAATATTTAATTTTCCATGTTTTTCAGGTTTTCTGGCCATATTCTGGGTCCTTCAGTGTGAGTTTTTAATTTTCCTCGTTTTTCAGGTTTTCTAGCCATATTCAAGGTCATACAGTGTGATTTTCTCATTTCCACGTTTTTCTTATTTTCTTGCCATATTCCAGGTTCTTCAGTGTGAATTTTTAATTTTCCACGTTTTTCAAGGTTTCTTGCCATATTCTGGTCCTTTAGAGTGAATTTTTAATTTTCAAGATTTTACAGAGTTTCTCAAAATATTCTGTGTCCTCCAGTGTGAATATTTAATTTTCTAGGTTTTACAGGTTTTCTCGCCATATTCTGGGTCCTTCAGTGTGAGATTTTAATTTTCCTCGTTTTTCAGTTTTGCTCGCTATATCCGGGTCCTTGAGTGTGAATTTTTATTTTTCCACATTTTTCAGGTTTATTCGTCATAATCTGGTTCTACAGTGTGATTTTTTCATTTCCATGTTTTTCAGGTTTTCTCGCCATATTTGGGGTCCTTCAGTGTGAGTTTTTTAATTTTTAGTTTTTAAGGTTTTCTTGCCATATTCTGGGTACTACAGTGTGAATTTTAAATTTTCCACGTTTTTAAGTTATTTCGTCATATTCTGATTATTACAGTGTGATTTTCTCGTTTTTTTTCCTTTTTCAGTGTTTCTCACCATATTCAGGGTCCTATAGTGTGAATATTTAATTTTCAATGTTTTTCAGGTTTTCTCAGCATATTCTGGCTCCTGCAATGTTATTTTCTCGTTTTCAACCTTTTTCAGGTTTTCTCACAATTCTGGGTCCTACATGTGATTTTCTCATTTTCCACCTTTTTCAGGTTATCTCGCCATAATCTAGGTCCTACAGTGTGAGTTTTTAATTTTCCTCGTTTTTTTCAGGTTTTCTCGCCATATTCTGATTCCTTCAGTGTGAATTTTTAATTTTCCACGTTTTTCAGTATTTCTCCCCATATTTTGGGTAATACAGTGTGAATTTTTAATTTTCCTCGTTTTTCAGGTTTTCTCGCCAAATTCCGGGTCCTTCAGTGTGAATTTTTAATTTTCCACGATTTTCAGGGATTCTCAGCATATTCTGGGTCCTGCAGTGTGATTTTCTCATTTTCCACCTTTTTCATGTTTTCTAGCCATATCCTCATCCATCAGTGTGAGTTTATAGTTATCTACTTTTTTCAGGGTTGCTGGCCGTATTCTGGGTAATACAGTGTGAATTTTTATTGTCCAATTTTTTTCAAGGTTTCTCGCCATAATGTGGGTCTGACAGTGTGAATTTTTAATTTTCAAGTTTTTCACGGTTTCTTGGCATATTTTGGGTCCTGAAGAGTGATTTTCTCATTTTCCACGTTTTTAAAGTTTTTTCGTAATTCTGGGTCCTACAGTGTGATTTTCTCATTTTCCACCTTTTTCAGGTTTTCTCGCCATATTTGGGGTCCTTCGGTGTGAGTTTGTAATTTTCTACTTTTTTCAGGGTTTCTCGCCATATTCTGGGTCCTACAGCATGTATTTTTAATTTTCCACGTTTTTCAGGGTTACTCGGCATATTCTGGGTCCTACAGTGTGATTTTCTCATTTTTGATATTTTTCAAGTTTTTTGTTTTGCAATTCTGGTCCTACAGTGTGATTTTCTCATTTTCCACCTTTTTCAGGTTTTCTCGCCATATTCCGGGTCCTTCAGTGTGAGTTTTTAATTTTCTAATTCTTTCAGGGTTTCTTGCCATATTCTGGGTCCTACAGCGTGTATTTTTAATTTTCCACGTTTTTCAGGGTTACTCGGCCTATTCTGGGTCCTACAGTGTGATTTTCTCATTTTTGACATTTTTCAAGTTTTTTGTTTCGCAATTCTGGATCCTACAGTGTGATTTTCTCATTTTCCCACCTTTTTCAGGTTTTCTTGCCATTTTCGGGGTACTTCAGTGTGAGTTTTTAATATTCTACTTTTTACAGGGTTAATCGCCATATTCTGTGTCCTACAGTGTGATTTTTAAATTTTCCACGTTTCTCTGGGTTTCTCGCCATATTCTGGTCCTACAGTGTGAATTTTTAATTTTAAACGTTTTTAAGTTTTTTTTCGTCATGTTCTGTGTCCTACACTGTGAAATGCTCATTATCCAACTTTTTCAGGTTTTCTCAGCATATTCTGGGTCCTTCAGTGTGAATATTTAATTTTCCATGTTTTTCATGTTTTCTCGCCATATTCCGTCCGGGTCCTTCAGTTTGTGTTTTTAATTTTCCTCGTTTTTCAGGTTTTCTTACCATATTCCCGGTCCTTCAGTGTGAATTTTTAATTTTCCTCGTTTTTCAGATTTTTTCGTCATATTCTTGGTCCTAGAGTGTGATTTTCTCATTTCCACGTTTTTCAGGATTTCTCCCCGTATTTGGGGTCCTTCAGTGTGAGTTTTTGATTTTCTACTTTTTCAGGGTTTCTCAATATATTCTGGTTCCTACTGCGTGTATTTTATTTTTCCACGTTTTTCAAGGGTTTCTCCGCATATTCTGGGTCCTACAGTGTGATTTTTTTTTTTTTATTTTCGACCGTTTTCAAGTTTTTTCGCAATTCTGGGTCCTACAGTGTGATTTTCTCATTTTCCACCTTTTTTCAGTTTTTCTCGCCATATTCGGGGTCCTTCAGTGTGAGTTTCTAATTTCCTAGTTTTTCAAGTTTTTTCGTAATTCTAGGTCCTACAGTGTGGTTTTCTCATTTTCCACCTTTTTCAGGTTTTTTTCGCCATATTTGGGGTCCTTCAGTGTGAGCTTTTAATTTTCTACTTTTTTCAGGGTTTTTCGCCATATTCTGGGTCCTTCAGTTTGAATTTTTAATGTTCCTTGTTTTTCTGGTTTTCTTGCCATATTCCAGGTCCTTCAGTGTGAATTTTTACTTTTCCACGTTTTTTAGTATTTCTTGCCATATTCTGGGTAATACAGTGTGAACTTTTAATTTTCAAATTTTTTCATGGTTTCTCGCCATATCCTGTGTCCGACAGTGTGAATTTTTAATTTTCACGATTTTCAGGGTTTCTTGGCATATTCTGGGTCCTGCAGAGTGATTTTCTCTTTTTCCACGTTTTTTGAGTTTTTTTCCGTAATTCTGAGTCCTACAGTGGGATTTTCTCATTTTACAACTTTTTAAGGTTTTCTCGCCATATTTAGGGTCCTTCAGTGTGATTTTTTATCTTTCTAATTTTTCAGTGTTTCTCGCCATATTCTGTGTCCTTCAGTGTGAGTTTTTAATTATCTACTTTTTTCAGGGTTTCTTGCCATATTCTGGGTCCTACAGCGTGTATTTTTAATTTTCGATGTTTTTCAGGGTTTCTGGTCATATTCTGGGTCCTACAGTGTGATTTTCTCTTTTTCCCCTTATTTCAAGTTTTTTCACAATTCTGTGTCCTAAGGTGTGATTTTCTCATTTTCCAACTTTTTCAGGTTTTCTCGCCATATTTGGGGTCCTACAGTGTGAATTTTTAATTTTAATCGTTTTTAAGTTTTTTTCGTTATATACTGGGTCCTACAGTGTGATTTTCTCATTTTCAACCTTTTTCAGTTTTTCTCACCATATTCTGGGTCCTTCAGTGTGAGTTTTTAATTTTCTACTTTTTCAGGGTTTGTTGCCATATTCAGGGTCCTACCGCGTGTATGTTTAATTTTGCACGTTTTTCAGGGTTTCTCTGCATATACTGGGTCCTACAGTATGATTTTCTCATTTTCGACGTTTTTCAAGTTTTTTCGCAATTCTGGGTCCTACAGTGTGATTTTCTCATTTTCCACCTTTATCAGATTTTCTCGCCATATTTGGGGTCCTTCTGTGTGAGATTTTAATTTTTTGCTTTTTTCAGTGTTTCTCAACATATTCTGCATCCTACAGTATGAAATTTAAATTTTTCACGTTTTTCTGGTTTTCCCGCCATATTCTGGGTCCTACAGTGTGATTTTCTCATTTCCACGTTCCTCAGGTTTTCTTGCCATATTCTGGGTCCTTCAGTGTGAGTTTTTAATTTTCCTCGTTTTTCAGGTTTTCTCTCCATATTCAAGGTCCTTCAGTGTGAATTTTTAGTTTTCCAGGGTTTCTTGGCATATTCTGGGTCCTACAGTGTGATTATTCTCATTTTCCACCTTTTTCAGGTTTTCTTGCCATATTCCAGGTCCTTCTATGTGAATTTTAATTTTCCACGTTTTTCAGTATTTCTCGGCATATTCTGGGTAATACAGTGTGAAATTTTAATTTTCCACTTGTTTTTTGGTTTCTCGCCATTATCTGGGTCCGACAGTTAGAATTTTTAATTTTCATGTTTTTCAGGGTTTCTCGGAATATACTGTGTCCTGCAGTGTGATTTTCTCTTTTTCCACGTTTTTCAAGTTTTTTCATAATTCTGAGTCCTACAGTGTGATTTTCTCATTTTCCACCTTTTTCAGGTTTTCTCGCCATATTTGGGGTCCTTCACTGTGACTTTTTAATTTTCTACTTTTTTCAGAGTTTCTTGCCATATTCTGGGTCTGACAGTGCAAGTTTTTAATTTTCTACATTTTTCAGGTTTTCTCGCCATATTCGGGGTTCTTCAGTGTGAATTTTTAATTTTCTACTCTTTTCAGTTTTTCTTACCATATTTGGGATCCTCCAGTGTGAGTTTTTAATTTTCTACTTTTTTCAGGGTTTCTCGCCATATTCTGGGTCCTACAGCGTGTATTAATAATTTTCCACGTTTTTCAGTGTTTCTCGGCATATTCTTGATCCTACAGTGTAATTTTCTCATTTTTGACTTTTTTGATGTTTTTTCTCAATTCTTGATCCTACAGTGTGATTATTCTTATTTTCCACCTTTTTCAGGTTTTCTCCCCATATTCGGGGTCCTTCAGTGTGAATTTTTAATTTTCTACTTTTTTCAGGTTTTCTCGCCATATATGGGTCCTTCAGTGTGAATTTTTAATTTTCCACGTTTTTCAAGTTTTTTCGTCATATTCTCGGTCCTACAGTGTGATTTTCTCATTTCCACGTTTTTCAGGTTTTTTTCATCATATTCGGGATCCTTCAGTGTGGGTTTTTAATTTTCTAATTTTTCAGGGTTTCTCAACATATTCTGGGTCCTAATGCGTGTATTTTTAATTTTTCATGTTTTTCAGTGTTTCTAGGCACATTCTGGGTACTATAGTGTGATTTTCACATTTTCCACTTTTTCCGAGTTTTTCCACATTTCTGGGTCTTACCATGTAATTTTCTCATTTTCCACCTTTTTCAGGGTTTCTCGACATATTCCAGGTCCTTCAGTGAGAGTTTTTATTTTTCTACTTATTTCAGGGTTTCTCGCCATATTCTGGGTCCTACAGTGTGAATTTTTCATTTTCTCCATTTTTCAGTGTTTCTGACCATATTTCCTGGTCTACAGTTTGAGTTTTAAATTTTCCTCGATTTTAGGTTTCATCACCATATTCCGGGTTCTTCAGTGTTAATTTTTACTTTTCCAGGTTTTTCAAGTTTTTTCATAATTCTGGGTCCTACAGTGTGATTTTCTCATTTTCCTTCTTTTTCAGGTTTTCTCGCCATATTTGGGGTTATTCAGTGTGAGTTTGTAATTTTCTACTTTTTTCAGGGTTTCTCGGCATATTCTGGGTCCTAGAGTGTGATTTTCTCATTTTCGAAGATTTTAAAGTTTTTTTTTAGCATTTCTGGGTCCTAAAGTGTGATTATTCTCATTTTCAACCTTTTTCAGGTTTTCTTGCCATAGTCGGAGTCCTTCATTGTGATTTTTTAATTTTCCACGTTTTTCAGGGTTTTTTTTTTGTCATATCCTTGGTCCTACAGTGTGATTTTCTCATTTCCACGTTTTTCAGATTTTCCTACCATATTCCAGGTCCTTCAGTGTGAATTTTTAATTTTCCACGTTTTTCAGTATTTCTAGCCATATTCTGGGTAATACAGTGTGAATTTTTAATTTTCCACGTTTTTCAAGGTTTCTTGCCATATTCTGGTCCTATAGTGTGAATTTTTAATTTTCAATATTTTCAGTGTTTTTCGCCATATTCTGGGTCCTACAGTGTGAATATTTAATTTTCCAGGTTTTTCAGGTTTTCTCGTCATATTCTGGGTCCTTCAGTGTGCGATTTTATTTTTCCTCGTTTTTCAGTTTTGCTCTCTATATCCGGGTCATTCAGTGTGAATTTTTAATTTTCCACGTTTTTCAGGTTTCTTCGTCATATTCTGGTTCTACTGTGTAATTTTCTCACTTCCAGGTTTTTCAGGTTTTCTTGCCATATTCCAGGACCTTCATTGTGAATTTATAATTTTTCAGGTTTTTCAGTATTTCATACCATATTCTGGGTAATACAGTGTGAATTTTTAATTTTCACGTTTTTCAGGGTTTGTCAGCATACAGTGCGATTTTCTCATTTTCCACATTTCAGGTTTTCTCACCATATTCGGGGTCCTTCAGTGTGAATTTTTAATTTTCTACTTTTTTTTATGTTTTCTCACCATATTCTGGGTCCTTCAGTGTGAGTTTTTAATTTTCCTCATTTTTTCAGGTTTTATTGCCATATTCTGGGTCCTTCAGTGTGAATTTTTAATTTTCTACTTTTTTCATGTTTTCTCGCCATATTTGGGGTCCTTCAGTGTGAGTTTTTTATTTTCTAATTTTTCAGTTTTTCTCACCATATTCCAGGTCCTTCACTGTGAATTTTTAATTTTCCACGTTTTTCAGGTTTTCTGGAATACTCTGGGTCCTTAATTGTGAATTTTTAATATTGCACGTTTTTCAGGTTTTTGGGTCATATTCTGTGTCCTACAGAGTGATTTTCTCATTTACACGTTTTCCATGTTTTTTTTGCCATATTGCAGTTTCTTCAGTGTGAATTTTTAATTTTCCACGTTTTTCAGTATTTCTCGCCATATTCTGTGTCTGACAGTGTGAATTTTTAATTTTCACGTTTTTCAGGGTTTCTCTGCATATTCTGGTTCCTGCCGTGTGATTTTCTCATTTTCCACGTTTTTCAAGTTTTTTGTGTAATTCTGGGTCCGACAGTGTGATTTTCTCATTTTCCACCTATTTCAGGTTTTCTCGCCATGTTTGGGGGTCCTTCAGTATGATTTTTTACTTTTCTAATTTTTCAGGGTTTCTCTCCATATTCTGGGTCCTACAGCGTGTATTTTTAATTTTCCACGTTTTTCAGGGTTTCTCAGCATATTCTGGGTCCTACAGTGTGATTTTCTCATTTTCAACGTTTGTCAATTTTTTTTTTCCATATCTCGGTCCTAGAGTGTGATTATTCTCATTTTCCACCTTTTTCAGGTTTTCTGGCCATATTCTGGGTTCTACAGTGTGAGTTTTGAGTTTTCCTCCTTTTTCAGGTTTTCTTGCCATATTCTGGGTCCTACATAGTGAGTTTTGATTTTTCCTCGTTTTTCAGGTTTTATTGCGATGTTCTGAGTCCTTTAGTGTGAATTTTTAATTTTCTACATTTTTCATGTTCTCTCGCCATATTTGGGTTTCTTCAGTGTGAGTTTTTAATTTTCTAATTTTTCAGGGTTTCTCGACATATTCAGTGTCCTACAGAGTGAGTTTTGAGTTTTCCTCGTTTTTTAGGTTTTCTCGCCATATGCCAGGCACTTTAGTGTTAATTTTTAATTTTCCTCGTTTTTCATGTTTTTCCGTCATATTATGGGTCCTACAGTGTGATTTTTCTCATTTCCACGTTTTTCAGCTTTTCTTGACATATTCCAGGACCTTCAGTGTGAATTTTAAATTTTCCACGTTTTTCAGTATTTCTCGCCATATTCTGTGTCCAACAGTGTGAATTTTTAATTTTCACGTTTTTCAGGGTTCTTGGCATTTTCTGGGTCCTGCAGTGTGATTTTCTCATTTTCCACATTTTTCAGGTTTTCTAGCCATATTTGGGGTCCTTCAGTGTGAGTTTGTAATTTTCTACTTTTTTCAGGGTTTCTCGCCATATTCTGGGTCCTACAGCGTGTATTTTTAATTTTCCATGTTTTCAGGGTTTCTCGGCATATTCTGGGTCCTACAGTGTGATTTTCTCATTTTCGACGTTTTTTCAATTTTTTTTCCAAATCTGGATTCTATACTGTGATTATTCTCATTTTCCATCTTTTTTTTTTTTAGGATTTCTCGCCATATTCTGGGTCCTTTAGTGTGAGTTTTGAATTTTCCTTGTTTTTCAGGTTTTCTTGCCATATAAGGGGTACTTCAGTGTGATTTTTTAATTTTCCACGTTTTCAATATTTCTCGCCATATACTGGGTAGTACAGTGTGAATTTTTAATTTTCCACTTTTTTCATGATTCTTGCCATATTCTGTGTCCGACAATGTGAATTTTTAATTTTCACGTTTTTCAGGGTTTATCGGCATATTCTGGGTCCAGCAGTGTGATTTTCTCATTTTCCACAATTTTCAAGTTTTTTCGCAATTCTTGGGGTACTTCACTCTGAGATTTTAATTTTCTACTTTTTTCAGGGTTTCTTACCATATTCTGGGTCCTACACCGTGTATTTTTAATTTGCCACGTTTTCAGGGTTTCTCGGCACACTCGGTCCTACAGTGTGATTTTCTCATTTTCGACGCTTTTTAAGTTTTTTCGCAATTCTGGGTCCTACAGTGTGATTATTGTCATTTTCCACCTTTTTCAGTTTTTCTGGC